>NW_026857837.1:0-12987 GCF_026571515.1 Ruditapes philippinarum | reverse complement strand
AAAGTAGGCTACAGGAAATAAAACCTATTAAACGAAGGAAACTTTAATGAATTTGGATGTAACAACAATTGGAGACAGGATTCGGCTCAGAGAGGCAGTCAATACTTTCGCGTGACAAAATTTGTGTTGCAACTGCATGGGTAGCTAGTTTCCTACCCTGACGTGCAATATTACCTGTCCATTCCTATTCTTATTAATTCTACTAATAGATCTAGATTATTGTTGACTGATTGATACAGTTGTCTAGGCAGTAACGGATTAGGGAGTTTTTCACTAGGGAACCATTGTTCTTAATATCTCCAGCAAATTGTACAAATAGAAAAAAAACTCATATTTACAATTTTATTAAACTTATTATTTTTCACATCTTGTCTTTAAATTATGCATGCCTTTCATTGTATAATTTAGAAACATCTATATGTCAATTAATAATAGCCATGTTTTGAGAGCAGAAAAATGTAATTATGGTGTCCATTAAGGAACATATCTTCAAAAACACACCTAACAAAGTTTTACCGTCTAAAAGTTAACAAGATATGTTTTTTTCATCTATTTTAATCATTATTTTAATTTATGGTGGGTGGATGGTGGTGTTGGGTGGGTGGGTGTTGGTAGGTGGTGGTGAGTGGGTTGGAGGGTTGTTGGGTGGGTGTTATTATATATATATATATACACACCAATAAATATATATGGTCATTTAATGCACAAATCTGAAAAAATTCAGTAATTTAACCTTCAAGGTCAAGGTCATTAAAGAGCCCAAGTCAATTTGGGTTTGATAAACAACAAGGTCTTGTCCTTAAGAATGTTATGTTATAAAATGAAGTTGATCCCTTCAATAATAGCAAAGTTACAGCCAGTTACAGCCATAACAATGAAAATTTCAATAATTTGATTTTCAAAATCAAGGTCATTTATGAGTGAAGGTCAAGGTCTGTCAAATTATTTTTAAGAGATATCCTCTAAAATTATTATGTTCAAGTTTGAAGACAATCCATTCAAAAATAACAAAGTTACAGCCAATAAGAACAAGAACAAGCAAAATTTGGACTTTTGACCTTGACGGTCATTGACCTTGACGGTCAAGATCATTTATGGATGAAGGTCAATGTTAGTGTGGTCTACTGAAAGGTTTTGTCCCAAGGGTTGTTGTGGCCAAGTATGAAAACAATACACCAAGAACTAAAAAAAGTTATGATTAAGGTACAAGTTTGCGGACGCCGCGACTATAACAATACCTCTACTTTTTTTTTTCAAAAAAAGTCGAGCTAAAAACGACATCACCATTTATCCAAGGACATCACAACTTAATAAGTGTGTATATAAGGCACCTATATATGGCGTTCCATAGTGTATGGACAATGATTACTATCATAAAGATCACATTTGGGAATGTTAAATGATAAAGTTACTAATCAAGGGTAGACGAAAAAGCAGACATATGGACAGGCCAACAATTAAATGATATTGTACAGAAGAACTGTAAAAGCTTAGTAATAAAGGAATCAGCTTATTTAACTTATTTTGAAAGTTCATCCAGTGTTTTTTACGGATTACCTACAATCAACAACAGTAAGGAAATTAAAAAGGCAGTTAACAATAATAAATCAGAATACATTAAAGTTGCTGCACCAGATGACCTATTGTAGGAGGACCAACCAGTGTAACACAGAGACCTTGCCACCTTTAAGACCTTAAAATAAAACCTTTATGGAAAGAAGTCCAATTGCTTGGACTTCATAAAAAACTTAACGAAAATGTAGAGAAAGACACTATTTTATTAACTTTGGATGTCGTGAATTTTGTATGATCTTGGTCTAATAGGCAATTCAATATTGGATAGAAAGCTGACCTGATACCAGGTTTTAAATCCCAACGCCCACATATATATCAAAATAAAATTCAAATTATTCTAAAAATTAAACGTATTATACTTGGATTATAAATATTATATCCAGAATAACGGTACAGCGTAGGGTACAAATGTCGCGCTAACATATGATACTTTAGTACTTAGAAATCTAGACAAACAAAAGAAAGAAAATCAACATTACACGGAAACGAATTTCATGAACTGGAAAATATTTTTAGATGATAGTTTTTTAATACTCAGGAAAATATTAACACTGTTGCATTAAAAGAGAAATAAAATTTAAAAATGCACCCGTTTATTCAATTTACTCTGAATTAAAGTGAAACCATCATCCCATTTCTAGATATACTAAATTAACATAATTATAGTAAACCGACAGACACAAACATTTAATTTTAAATCGTGCCATCCGAAACATACTTATTCAATCATAACTATGGTAAGACATGAAACCCTGCAGGAAAATTGCCTTAAAAATTAGATATCCGGATCAAATTACAACGTACGGAATTTCTAAAGGTCCCCTCGAACCTGAAGAAAATACAAAAAAAAACCTGACAGCAAATACGACGTAATTCGATGTGTAACAACATTTAATCCCAAAGCAATTCCATCTATTGAGGAGTGAAAACACGAACAGTGTTTTACAACAGATGTGTATTATAAACAGTAAAAGACAGGCAAAAATTCTTACAACACATCTAAACTTCCGAGTTCGACATAAAAGATAATTGTTTCTAAATGTAACAGTAGAAGATACAAGACATCTCCGTTACTGGAAGGAAATGGCAGTCAATTTTACAACAGGAAATTATTCAAAATTAAACAAAATAAGTATTATTGTGCATCATTTATTGTTTTTGTAAATGTAAGCCATTATATATTGGCCAAAGAAAAAAAACTGTGTATGACTTAACAAAGGCAAACAAACACAAAAGAACTCAGAATGTTGCTAGACGATAAACACTTAAATGTTCAGGTTGTTAATTCAGTATTTTCCCCTCTTTACAAAATGATAAGCGTAAGCGACTAATTTAAAGAAGAAAAATGGCAACTAATTCAATTGTTAAAACCACACCTCATTCATAAAACTTGTTTGGTATTAAAAAATACAAGTTTATTTTAATCTTTACAGTTTTAATATGTTAGAAACGTTTGCGTTTTTGAAATTAAGTTCATTTATTTTTAATTACTTTACAATAATAGTTGGCCTCCACGCTACGATTTCGTATGGATGAGCATTTTATTGGCACTTTATCTAAAACTTCAATGAACGTCTGACTGTCAGAAATAAGGACTTCTGACATTAAAATTTACTCTTGATTTTAAAGGAACTCCACTGAGGTTTATAAGCCTAAAACATAACATTTTAATTTTTCACATAGATAAGCATGAGCACTTTTAAGAGGAATATAATAAAATATAACTAAGAAATACACAAAAAAAAAAACATTGAAAATCATGTTTGTGCTATTCTCAGTCCGGTTAGAGTGAAAGGCATTTAAACGCTTTTCAATTTTGGATCATTTTCCACTATTATAATAATTATTAGCAAGCTACTGATCTGATATTTTGCACATAATTTATTAGTATAGATCTACATCATATGGAGTAATAATCTCAAACAATTATTTCCAGTCCCGACATGTCAAAAAACCTCAGTGGAGTCCCTTTAATGATGCAAGACAACAAAATTTTGATTAATATAAAACACATTATGTGTATCGTTTTCTTTATATGTGTTTTCTTTTTATTAAGGGTAAACACATTTGTCAGTCGATTTCATTCTTGAAACATTCCTATGTCCGAAAATATACAATATGACATTTTAGTAGTGATTTGTTGATCTGCAATATAAAAAACATCAATTGGGTAAGTGAATGAATAAACATATTACGTACTATAAAATACACACTTCATCAAACTGCGGGTCTGTTCTTCCGGATGCTTCCTGATACAACTTCGAAGTATTAAGGAGAAAAATGTAAGGGTGGAGAGAAATCTAAAGAGAGGATAACTCTTATCATTTAGCGTTAACATAGATCAGATAAATTCAAAACTGGTGAAGGAAAAAAAGAGATGGAAGACATGTATTCTTGGATTATGCGTCCGCACATCCAGAAGACCTGGTACCACTTGTGCATCTTCCAAAGAACACCTCCAAATTTCAGTCTTTATACATAGGAATATATTACACTAGCTTTACAAAACAGAATCCCTAAAGAAAGGACAAGACGCGTCTCTCTAAAAGGGTCAATACATCCATTAAATTAACCAGAACTGTGCGTCTACAGCTTAAACTATCTCTTTAACAACTAAATGTGCTAAAAGTTATAAAAAAGACTCATGTGAAATGTTTTGCAAAGCCTTGAATTGCTATTAATGTGTTTTATGTGTTATATATGTAAGATTTTTATGTGATTTAGGTTTTTGTTTGGTGCCTTCTAGGTGCCCTGGTTGTGTTGGGGGGGGGGGGGGGGGGACTGAAATAGAGAAAATAAGAATCCCTTAGAAAGGCTCGGTTTGATTGAACCTGTTCATGTACGGTACTGTCAAGTGCAAACTACGGTCTACGCCCTCTAGCACCGGCTTAAGTAGAATTAAACATTTAAAATGAACTGGTACAATTTTGAATTTGACAGGGCAAAAGGCGGAGCACGGACAGGCTGAACACTGAAGTGAAGTACGGGGCAACTTTTTACACCTGTGTGACCCCTGCAGCTGTGAAGTATAAAATCTCGAATAAAGGCATGGCTACGATCACTGTGTGAGACTCGCTGGTCAGTACGCCGATCTTCGAGAAATAAAGATAAAAGCATTTCTGTTTATATTGTAGTTCAGTAATAACAACGCTTGACAAACTTGCTGTTGACGGGGATAGTAATGTCACAGTAAAACAAATTGTCAGTTATGTATTTTTATAACTGTTACGCTGGTGGCGATTGATTAACTTATATCAAATATCAACCCTTGTTCCACTGTCTAAAAATGATGCTACAAGCTAAGGACTGTGACCTACGTGCAGCTAACGATAAATGTATACTGCCATAGTCTTATTTACTAAGTTATTAGTCTGAAGCACAACAGTAGTAATCAAAAGTGCTGCAGCACTGAATGCGACGGACATGCAACCGGAGAGACATATTAAGGCTTCTTTTAGAAAAAAAAAAACAACACAAAATGTATAACAGAGAAAATTTGTTCCATACAAGTTCGAGATTTGTAGAGCAATATATTTTGTGTCCCAAATTGATATAATTCAGATTTTCTACTTTCAAGCACTTAAATACAGAATGAAATTTATGCCTAAAAACTCTGGTCAAACTTGTAAATCAGTGTCCTTATCGATTTATTCTAAGAAATGATATGTAAATAGAAAAAAAACGAAATATTTCTAGAATAAATCCAGGCAAATAAACTTCAAACATAATACATTATACATTTGAGAATGCTATTTAGAATTGCTTCGTGTTATATCATAGTGGGCATACAGACAATAAAATATAAGTCATTTGTATTTTTATTTCTCTTGGATATGTCTCATTAAAAAAAAAATTGGTTAAAATCATCAGCAAGTAATAGTGTATTTCTTAGATTTTTTGCGACGGACGCGCCCTCAGGCGCGTTCAGAGCTAAGTCATCTACACATGGGATTTCGTTGGCTACACTCGCGCAATGTGTCCTAAACCAATTAACAGCCCAAGAAATAGTACATGAATTTGATCCTTCAAAACTCCCATACTTTGTCTGGATATCTTAATGTCTTCCACATTTAGCCTTTTCAATTTCAAATTAAGTTATCCAAGTTAAAATATGAATGTATATTATTGATAAAAACGTTGTAGTCCCGTAGTATTATTGCGCAATATGCAAATTACTGCTGAAACGATTTACCGCTGTCGAAAAAGTAGGACAGCAAATTATACTTCAATAAAGGTGTAACCTCTGAGTTCCAAGACATTATTAGTAGGAAATAAATATTTCTACATTATACAAAACATTATTATTAACAAATCAAAAGTTTTTTCGTGACTCTAGGATAAATCGCGCATTAATAAAAGAAGAACTATTTTCGTGACTCATACCGCGGGTTTAGCTGAATATTCAGCAGTTATTAATATATTAGATACAGTACAATGGCTAGTATAAATATCTATTTTTGAAAATGCATGTAAGACACTTTACCGCCATGTAGTCTTTCATGGTAAGGAAGTTATAATATCAGTTATACTTCCGATTCTTGCGGTTTGTTTACATATTTTACTAGGTCATGATATGAGTTAACCTTCGCTATTCTAAAAATAGATTCTGCTTCACCTGATTTTTGGACAGGCGATTAGGAAGTACACATTAAACATGTAATTAATAAACCAGCGGATTGTAATGCAATACTTTTAGAAATGCTATACAATTGAAAGAAGCAAACAAGTTGAAAATGGAATTTAGTGTGAAGTTGAAAAGGACAACTAAACACTGTAGTGCTTACGTGACATTTAAATTAAAATAAAAAACGATGTGCTCTGGCCTCTACATCTTTACCTTGTAAATAAAAAAATCTAAGAAATACACTATTAATTGCTGATGATTTTAACCAATTTTTTTTTAATGAGACATATCCAAGAAAATAAAAATACAAATGACTTATATTTTATTGTCTGTATGCCCACTATGATATAACACGAAGCAATTCTAAATAGCATTCTCAAATGTATAATGTATTATGTTTGAAGTTTATTTGCCTGGATTTATTCTAGAAATATTTCGTTGATAGTTTTTTTCTATTTACATATCATTTCTTAGAATAAATCGATAAGGACACTGATTTACAAGTTTGACCAGAGTTTTTAGGCATAAATTTCATTCTGTATTTAAGTGCTTGAAAGTAGAAAATCTGAATTATATCAATTTGGGACACAAAATATATTGCTCTACAAATCTCGAACTTGTATGGAACAAATTTTCTCTGTTATATATTTTGTGTTTTGTTTTTGTTTTTGTTTTTTTTTCTAAAAGAAGCCTTAACTAATGTCTCTCCGGTTGCATGTCCGTCGCATTCAGTGCTGCAGCACTTTGATTTTTATTTACAAGGTAAAGATGTAGAGGCCAGAGCACATCGTTTTTATTTTAATTTAAATGTCACTTAAGCACTACAGTGTTTAGTTGTCCTTTTCAACTTCACACTAAATTCCATTTTCAACTTGTTTGCTTCTTACACTTGTATAGCATTTCTAAAAGTATTGCATTACAATCCGCTGGTTTATTAAGTGTACTTCCTAATCGCCTGTCCAAAAATCAGAACAGGTGATGCAGAATCTATTTTTAGAATAGCGAAGGTTAACTCATATCGTGACCTAGTTAAATATGTAAACAAACCACAAGAATCGGAAGTAGAACTGATATTATAACTTCCTTACCATGGAAGACTATATACATGGCGGTAAAGTGTCTTACATGCATTTTCAAAAATAGATATTTATACTAGCCATTGTACTGTATCTAATATATTAATAACTGCTGAATATTCAGCTAAACCCGCGGTATGAGTCACGAAATAGTTCTTCTTTATTAATGCGCAGAGGTATCCTAGTCACGAAAAATTTTGATTTGTTAATAATAATGTTTTGTATAATGTAGAAATATTTATTTCCTACTAATAATGTCTTGGAACTCAGAGGTTTACACCTTTATTGTAGTATAAATTTGCTGTCCTACTTTTTCGACAGCGTAAATCGTTTCAGCAGTAATTTGCATATTGCGCAATAATACTACGGGACTACAAACGTTTTTATCAATAATATACGTTCATATTTTAACTTGGATAACTTAATTTGAAATTGAAAAGGCTAAATATGGAAGACATTAAGATATCCAGACAAAGTATGGGAGTTTTGAAGGATCAAATTCATGTACTATTTCTTGGGCTGTTAATTGGTTTAGGACACATTGCGCGAGTGTAGCCAACGAAATCCCATGTGTAGATGACTTAGCTCTGAACGCGCCTGAGGGCGCGTCCGTCGCAAAAATTAAAGAAATACACCACAATCAATGGTAGGATACTACGTCATCGCGCACCTGCTGAATGCTCCCACTTGGACCATTTTTTCGTCGACTCAAAGGTAAAATACAATTTTATTATAAGAAAACGTAAGAGCATTAAAAAATCATGTAGCGCACCAAAGAATGGCTATAGTACTTGAGATAATTGTAAAAAAAGTTTATAGATTTATTGCCTGGTTTAGGCCTGAAAACGGGATAAGTGTTTTTCTCTGAATGCTCCCACTCGGACTTCTCCCGAAACATATATGAAATAAGGTTGAAAACCTTCTTTAAAATTATTTTTAACGTACCAGAACATAAACCGAGTCATGTATATCCATTATTTTATATTAGTTTCAAATGTTTCTATTCAAAAGTCAGTTTTTTTCTTAATTCTTTTTTATAAAAATGGAAAATGCTCCCACTCGGACTCAACTTCAGAGATGCTCCCCACTCGGACCTAAATATATACAAATTTTGAAAGCACATTGCTGTCTCAAGATATTATTATTTTTTTCAAAATATCTTTATATTCACATTCATATATTCATATAATCAGTAAGAATTCAATGAAACGGCATTTTAAAATACGATGCTAATATTTAAATTACTAAACAGTCTCGTAAATATGTCTTCTTAGAGGATTAGTATAAGGGGAAAAAAGTTGTGTTGAAACAATTCCTCGTTTAGAAGAGTCGCTTAAATAAGAAACAAATTGTTTATACATTTTAAAAATATAATAACGTTTTGTTTTGCAGAAAGTATTTGTATTTGTGACCAGTATGGGAAAAAGGTATAAACCACATTGCGACGTAAGGAAGCACATGGCAGGACATCTTGGCACGGGTCAAGCTGGAGCAAATATTTTAGATACCAACTGTGGATATATCTCATTGAGGAGGAATACTCTAGAAAAACACAAGAATAATAGTTCTTTGAAGTAATTGTCTTTTGTTCAGTTTTTTGCGTTAATTTTTGGACAATGTGTCATAAAGGAACAATTCATCTGAAATTTTACCACTGGAGGATAGATTTCAATAAAGTAAAATACCGCAAACAAGAATGACAACTCTCCAGTTTTGGAGTTATTGCTCTTTGTATTCACTATCATTAGTTTGCAAGGACCATACCTCTAAAGGTATTTGAGATATAAACTTAAAACTTTATATTGAACATGTTTTAATAGAAGTGAATAGCAGAGCATAAGGACCAGAAGTGTTCACTTAATGCTTCTTTGTTGTTTTACTTTGTTTTTTGCATGGGAGTGTTATTTTTGTCATGATTTATTATGTCTAGGCTATAACTTTTCATTAATTTTCACGAGTATCATTACTTGGATTTTTTTACACGTATGTAAGGGTTACTTCCCCTTTGAAATGTACTTCCTTCTTATGGCGGGGGATTTTGCTGTCTGTGATTCCTTCTTGTATTATTGTTATTATTTTAACGTCATTCAAATATCCTGAAATCATTTTTTATGATTTTATTCATAAATATAATGCTTAAATGAAGATTTATCGATATTGTATGTCCGAAAAGCATTATTTGTAAATATTAATACCGAATTTACATTTCATTAAAGGGAGGTAATTAGAAATATATTTTCCATTAAGTGTAAGTTGAATCTTTCAAAAGGAAATGAATGCATTATGCATACATGTATATTTTAATGATTACATATATTTTGGACAAGCATTTGCAGTACGTATTTTACATATTCCTTTATGTTTGAAAATTGTTTAAGTACCATAAATATTAATACATTTAATTTATAGACAATTTCAATTGGTAACAGCCTGAAATATAACTTTCATGATCTTTGATTACCAAATATGGTAAAGACTGTGATAAAGAAATAACTATGAACTTTGTTTTCTTATTTTTTTTATTTAGGTAAAAATACGAACACATGATAACTTTCATACTTAAAATTGTCAAAGTTGTTAATAATTGTGACGCCGTAGTATGGCAGTACATTGACTTTTTAACCAGTTCATGACAAAATGATTTACATGTTGTTCTTTAATAAACTATTCAAATCAACCGATAGATATTGACTTCTTTATGTTCATAAAAACGTACCATTATGCTGTTTTAAAACCTAAATCACAAGTTAAACAAACACGCAAACCAATGGGTTTTAAATTATTAACAAGATATTAAAGTCAGCAATTATTGAATAAATGCTGGCCTCTAAAATGTGCACGAGTCCAGCAGAATCTTAATCCGGTATGTTACTAAACAATTAAAAATGACTTCTTTGTAAAACACCACAATTTTTTAACATCTAAACAAAACTTTATTCTTGAGATCCAAACTGCCCATTTAAAGTCTTATAGTCCTGCTTTGTTGTTGGCAATAATTTTGAATTATTCCTTCGGATGCAACACAAGCCAAGTGCACCTTTTTGTATAGTGATCCTGTCAGTTGAAACTTTGCCATGGCACCTTGTTCCTGCCCAACGACGTCATTCTACAGAATCAAAGAAGTGATCTCTGTAAAAAGAATGAAAAGTTAATGTTACCAAACACAGAAGTTATTGACAAAATGGTGTTAAAATTGTGAGAATAATCCATAAAAGCTAACAAAGCAATGTGCTTTCAAAATGTATAAATTTGGGTCCGAGTGGGAGCATCTCTGAAATCGAGTCCGAGTGGGAGCATTTTCCATTTTCATAAAAAAACCTTTAAAAGACTGACTTTTGAATAGAAATATTTGAAAACTAATAAAGAATAATGGGTATACATGACTCGGTTTATGTTCCGATACGTTAAAAATAATTTTAAAGAAGGTTTTCAACCTTATTTCATATATGTTTCGGGGAGAAGTCCGAGTGGGAGCATTCAGAGAAAAACACTTATCCCGTTTTCAGGCCTAAACCAGGCAATAAATCTATAAACTTTTTTTACAATTATCTCAAGTACTATAGCCATTCTTTGGTGCGCTACATGATTCTTTAATACTCTTCCGTTTTCTTATAATAAAATTGTATTTTACCTTCGAGTCGACGAAAAAATGGTCCAAGTGGGAGCATTTAGCAGGTGCGTGATGACGTAGTATCCTACCATTGACAATGCCGGAGAGAAACGACGACGTTTTGAGAAGGTCGTGAACATTGCTGACGACGAAGACATGATGGTAGTCAAGAGAATCGGCCGAACGCCCCCAGGTGACAGTTCTGCATTTTGGAAACAAGAAAGGTTTTGCAATTCCTTACTCGATTCTTAGCAATTAGAAGTGCTGACATCAAGAATTCCGAAGGACACGAAAAATGTAACAACACTGAAGTGAAGTACGATGCAATCTTTTTTACAGCTGTCACACAGCACTTACACTTGGTGTTGTGCAGTATAAAAGAAAAAACAAAGATCAAGAGAAGAAAAGAAACCCTAAAGAAAGCCCAACACGGCAAAATTGAAAATGTTGCAGGCTCGGTTTGATTGAGCCTGTTCATGGACGATACTGGAAAGTGCAAGTAACCGTCCACGCCCCATAGCACCGGCTTAAGCAGAATTCAACATTTAACATGAACTGGTACCATTTGAATTTAGAAACATCCGCAGATGTATTCATATGGCGGTTATCATGGAACCTTCAATGTGACACGTAAAATGCCATTCCATGAAAAGCGGCATATGGTCCCCATGTAAAAAAATGCGTGGGGCCTAAACGAGACAATGGGCGGATCTAAATAAAATGGAATTTTTGAAAGGGGATCGGAGGTTATAAAAATAGAGAGAAATAAGAATCCCTAAAGAAAGCCCAACACGGCAAATTGAAAATGTTGCAAGCTCGGTTTGATTAAGCCTATTCATGGACGGTACTGTCAAGTGCAAACTACCGTCCACACCCCCTAGCACCGGCTTAAGCAGAATTCAACATTTAACATGAACTGGTAAAATTTTGAAACATGCAACATGCCATACCATGAAAAGCGGCATATGGTCCCCAAGTAAAAAAATGCATGTGCCTTGAACGAGAAAACAATTGTCGGAACAAAATAAAATGGAATTTTGAAAGTGGATCTGAGGTTATGAAATAGATAAATACAGAATCCCTAAAGAAAGCCCATCACGGCAAAAATTGAAAATGTTGCAGGCTCGGTTTGATTGAGCCTGTTCATGGACGGTACTGGAAAGTGCAAGTTACCGTCCACGCCCCCTAGCACCGGCTTAAGCAGAATTCAACATTTAAACATGAAATAGTAAAATTTTGAATTTAGAAACATCCGCAGATGTGAAGCCTGCATATAACGCAGGCCACATATCCTAAGGGTATTCAACAGTATTCAAGTTAGGAATACTGGAACCACCCAACCTCCTCTTTTGGGTACCTCTACGTGGTGAGGAGGAGTAACATGTGTCCGTTATGGGGGTGCGCTGCTGTGCGCCTGTATGACGGACATATGGCAAACACCCAGACTGCCTGTTTGCCGTGGGCAGCGTCCCGTAACCTAGAAAGGAGGATCCTGGTAGTTGAAGGATACCCAGGGATCTCCAGTACTCCTAACACACTGCTTTGGCCTCTGCTTTAGGTAGACGGGTGACCAAGTGAGCCCGGCTTTGGTCAATCGGCTGGTCATGCCTTGCCCTTGGATATATATTTCTTAAATACTTGAAAAATTTCATTGAACTTACACGGTCCCGAAATGAATACAATTCAATGCACACAAATTTTTAAAATAAAAAAAAAATCTGAGTTTAAATTTTTATTCCTACTTGTGTTTCTAGTATACCTTTAATTCCTACTGAAACTGCTATGATGGGTGCCGTTATGTTAAAACAATATTTCATATATGCATTATAAATACAGTATAACATATCCAAGAAGGCGGTGGCTAAATGGGCTAATTGTGTAGGTTGTAAATATTTGCAATTTATGCGAGTATATCTCTCTGGTATCCTTGATGTGCGGAAGACTGGATATCCGTCTCCATCGCACATCCCCATGTTGGAGTCCGAGGTGGCTGGGGAACCCGGGAGACGAATTTTAATACCTTTAATCATGGATATACAAACAAAAAAACGAAAATCGCAAGATGATTCAAGTGGTACCATTTCATTTGATGGAAGTTTCCC
>NW_026857836.1:0-28724 GCF_026571515.1 Ruditapes philippinarum | reverse complement strand
TATTCTGCTGCTCAGGTTCTTTCTAAAATATTATCATAAAAACAGTCAATTAGGTTAAATACGAGAGTAAAAGAACAATTGTTTTTACAGTTTAGCAATGTTTAAACCATACCAAACCATATTGGACCACTGGAAAGACTGGATCAATAAGGGACAGGGCAAAACCTTGGGGAGGTGGGGGGGGGGAAGAAAGAGAGCACTTAAGGTGGTGAAAGTTATCAAATTAAATTTATTATTAAAGACATACTAGTTTTTTTTTTCCATCCTTACTCATGTGTACACTGCATTAGCAAGTGGCAGGAAATTTAAAGTAATTGTAAAAAGTTGTTTCATTACCTCCTTTTTTTCAAAGGTCAAGGACATTTTACATTTTACCATAATCTCTCCAATCAGTGTTCCTGCATAATTAAGGAAAACATAAATGTATGGCTATGGTATTACAATGCCTATCTTAGTAATAGAAGGTTTCATTATCACAGATGACAAATAATACAAAGAAATTTTATTTCCTTCTTAAAAACAAGTTAATTCACATGACCTCACTCAGTAGACTTTTTTTAAAAAGCGGTAAAAGGAAAATGTGTAAATATGTACATTCTATTTAGATGTATGTATCAGTACAAAATCAATTCAGTTAACTTTGAGTATAAAGTCACTCTTAAAATAAAGGACACAAATTTTTTTTACAGATAAAGGTTTTTATATTGCACTGTTATTGTATGGATGAGAGGCTACCACAAGCTATTGCAGCTTTCATTTCAATTCCTTCTTGTTTTATTGTGTACATCATCAACATGCATATATACTTTTAAATAAATTTGCTTAAAACTTAAATGTTGACTTTTTTGACAAGTTTTTTTTTGTAATATGTCAATCAAACAGAATGGAGTGCAGTCACAAGGCATTTGGAAGCTCAGGTAGGCTTGATTTTATAAGGGTAGACATGGCAGGCCATTATTGTCACTTCCACAATAATCATTCTGGTTGTACAAGCTAGCACTGCCACTTCATTACTGCCACTATCATTTGGTTGTGCAAGGTGGCATAGACAAGTCAGTACTGCCACTTTATTATTGTCGCAATTATTTGTCTATATATGGGTGGCATAGACAAGTTATTACCGCCACTTCATTAGTGCCGTTATTTTAAGGGTGGCATAGACAATATATTACTGCCACTTAATTTACTGCCGTTATCATTTGGCTGTATAAGGGTGTTACTTACAAGTCATTTTTTAAAAGTTAAAAAATAATGTGGTCTTTATTTCAGGGTGGTCCTTAACGCAAGTTAAATGTAGCTTATATTTAAAGTGAAAGAAAAAGGGGAAGTAAATGTGTTTTGATATCTGACAATAATTAAAAGATTTTATAGGATTCAAATTTTTTAATATGTTCTCATTTTTTAACATTTTGCTGGGACTACAATCATTTTTTTCAGCAATTCCATGTACAATGATTATTTTCTTTAACAAGAGCTGTCACAGGAGACAGCCAAGCTCGACTAATAAAATACTGGACGCAGTAAGGAGGACAAAACTATGAAAGAATAATCATTTATGTATAATTATGTATTTAGTTATAGTAAAAAAATAACATTTGTTAAAATAAATTCCAAGATCAAGGGAAATAATTCTAGAAATAGTCACGCTAGAGTTATGAACCTTTGTCACACAACATGTATGTAATGATAAGAAGTATATATTTGAAGTTTGAAGTAGATACCTTAAAAAGTAACAAAGTTATAATATTTCATAAAGAAATCCTAAGTTCAAAGAGAGATAAATCTGTAAAAATTACTTCAAGAGTTTATGAACATTGTCACATAAAATATAATTGATTATAAGGAATAAGTATTTGAAGTTTGAGGTAGATACCTTTAAAACTAAAAAAAGTTACAGTAAAAAATAACATTTTTCTAGTAAAAAAAAATCTAAGTTGATGGGTAGATAATTCTTGCAATATTGGTGCCAGAGTTATGAACCTTGTCACATAAGATATGGATGATGATAAGGTACATTTATTTGAAGTATGAAAGTGATCCCTTTAGAAAAAAAAAATAAGTTACAGTAAAAAATAATATTTTTTAATGAAAATTCTAAGTTCAAGGGGAGATAAATCTGAAAATATTGGTGCTAAAGTTATGATCCTTGTCACATAAGATGGGGATGATGATATGGTACATATATTTGAAGTATGAGGTTGATACCTTAAGAAATAAAGAAGTAACAGTAAAAAATAGTATTTTTTAAGGAAAATTCTAAGTTCAAGGGGAGATAAATCTGAAAATATTGGTGCTAGAGTTACCTTGTCACATAAGATGTGGTTGATGATAATGAACATATATTTGAAGTTTGAAGTTGATACCTTAAGAAATGACAAAGTTATAGTGAAAAATATTTTACTGCACCAAAACTTTAATCTAAAATCTGGACGCGGACGCCGACGCCGGGGCGAGTAGGATAGCTCTCCATATACTTCGTATAGTCGAGCTAAAAATCAACCACCAGTATTTGATCTTACTAATAGTAATAAAATACCTGGTATTATAGTATAATACCAGGTATTTTATATGAGATTAACTTCCCTGTATTAAATAGTTTTCAAAAAGGTGAGCAGGAAGATATGGGGTAATGCTAATGTATTTTTGAAACACAACAAGGACGTAAAATCACTTTAACAATTGAAAATGATAGTACATGTACATGTACCTATAAATTTATTGGTAAAATGATAAATTCAGGCATGATTTTTTTTGTTACATATTTATCCGCATTGTGTATTATTATAACAGGCAAAAACAAGTTTTTTTTTAGTTGGGATTCTGATGAAACTGACAATCTCAAAGTCATATTTTAATCATTATTTTTTAATTGGCACAGAGAGATCGCTGGTACAAAATGGACATGCCTCTGCACATGGCTTAAACAAATGACCTTAATGTTAGCTTAATTTTTTCAATTGGATATATTCCTCCACAAGAAATTTTTCAACATTTCTGTCAAGACTCCAACCTACATAGGCAATTTTTGAAACAACCAACCTTTAGCCATTCAACCATGAAAGTACATACAGTCTACACTCGTTATATCGACTATCGAGAAAAGGGGTGTCAAGATAATGATAGTTGACTGTACAAAAAACTATTGTTATACTGTAAGAAAATATTTTTCTGTCGGTATATATTTTCTGCAAATTAACCAAACCTGTTTATAATACTAATTTTATAGCTAAACATACTTTCTTTTGGAAAAAATAACTATATACCCTCACACCTGAGATAGCCCTGAATTTTTGTCATTTTATTATCGGGTTATTCCATGAATGTTAAATTCTTTAAAACATGGCTTGCTGATAATGCTTATGATTAAATGCTGCTTGAATCAATTAAACTTATTCAAGCTGGCTAGTCTACATGTATAATCTCTTTCATTCCTCTTCTGAGGAATCTGGCCATTTCCAAACTTTTAAAGATACATGCTAACAAAATTACCTGAAATCCAGTAAGATCTGGGAGTGTGACCTGTATGTCTACAGGGGCCTCTGAGAATCCTGGCATCTTGAAACAGCTCATCAAGTTTCGTACTTTGTACGTTGACAGTGGGGCCACTTTATAACCCTCCCCATACTGACCAAGGTCTGCTCTTTGTATAGTCATGACCATACCTAGAAATAAACCATATGATTATTAATAATCAAATCATAATCCTATATTATTTCTCTCATTTTTTTTCCTCATTTATATACATTGTACATGTATGAGTAAGAAAAACATTTAGCACTTGTCAAGGATAAAATGATATCAGACTATCAGACACCTATTAACTGTATGTAACTTAAACCCCTGTCACACTAGGATATGTTCTCACGACGTACAAAGAAAATTCACAACGCTGAGGTGAGCGCAGTTAGATCCTAAACATCGCCGTAGCATCTAGTGGCATTGCATAGAACACTGACCGATGGCGTACTTTTTGAGCATGCTCAAAACAAATTCTGTCACTTGGCATTTTGATAAGAGCACAGTGGAATAGCAGCAAGGACGCCATAGCAACTCTGTAGCATTTTCTACAAGGCAACAGGAGAGCCGTGAAAGCACACAAGGAACGCCGAATGAATGTGGTGGTTATCCACAATGCTTGTACAGAGATTATGAGGCATCCGTAACGCGCTCATACTACCCTTTTATGTTTACACGGCTGTGCTAACGCAGTGAACGCGCAGTCAAGTGTGACAGGGCCTTTATTCACTAATATATGGCCATATAACCGGTCAAAAATCTTTTAAATTACAACAAATTATAATATATTCCACTAAGAACCAGCTGTCACTCAGCTGTGTTAAAATTTGTACTAATTTCTTGGATTTATAATAAACTGTTCAATGAGCATGTCTGTAAAATATTTGATGTCGGAAGGTTCAATATTAATACAGCTCTCTGCTGTCTACATCTATCAAGTCAACATTTTAAACTCAGTTAAATGTAGGGTGGCAAAATCAATTGTCTATATTTCCCAGGTTGTCCCACAACCTGTACAGACAAGTGACATTTTGTTTTCAAAATTTACTTTTTGAATATTGTACAGGTAAGTAAGGAAGGGTTAAGATATAATAGACAAGTACTTGTATGTCAAAATTAGATTTTGCCTGCCCTGCATTTTTAATTGAAATATAGCGCATACCTCCATAGTAGTCAATCCTACTCCTTTTCTTTGTCGAGTCATACCAGCTGGAGAAAGGTTCGTTGATTTCTGCATATGGAAGCTGTAGCATACCCTGAACACTGTAGACCTCACCCCATACTGGTGGATCTTCTTTCACTTTTACTTTGCTAGGTAAACCATAGCATATTCCTATTGCGAAAAGATTTTTTTCTATTATGAGACATATACTTTACACTTTTGTCATCTTGTGATATTTGTAAGCGATAATTATGTAAATGGTGGCGAATATCATAGTGTTATGTCATTAAAAGTAGTTTCCAATTTCCAAAACGCCAGATTTGACCCTCAGGATTTTAACTTGAGGGTCAAATTTTGTTAAAATCATGGGGATTTGATCATGTAGTCGTTTAAAAACCACACTCAGGATTTCATGGCTAGTGCAGAAGTAATATGACGTAAAGTTTGCAAATTCAATTTAACTGTAATGCAAGAAGGGGAGCAACTCATATAACCCCAAGTCACAAGTGTCTGTGGACACATCCAGAAAATCAACTAGATCTAATCAGTTAAACTAACTAAGACATGTGACCTGGGCTATACTTACTAAGACATGTCATTTTTTTGTTTGTCTTTTTTGCCATGGATGCCAAAACCGTGGAACAGTATTCTAACTGGGGCCCAATATAAAATTTTTATAAGCAAACATTTCATGTGCATGTTTTAATTTAATTTCCATACATGTGGCAGAGATCACCTACAACTTACATTGTAAATGGTGTGGTTGTGTGTGTGTGTAAAGGGGGGTGGGGGGGTGTGGGGGGGGCGGTAACCCTAATAGTCACTTATATCATTGACTTTCTAGTCCAAAAAATTTACACATTAACCATGGATTTGAAGCTGTTTATCACATTGGTCCAAACCGCTCGATATCGCTATATTCGCATTTTCAGCTATAAACAAGAGCACCGCTAGGCGGAGCATTATATGCCCGAAAGTGATTTTTTTTTTTTAGTAAAGATGAAGCATTTGTAAGACATGGGAGTAAAATAAAGTATTACCTCCTTCAAATAACAATCCTCCTTTGAAGTTTCAATATTGTGGTCCAAATGGAACTTTAAGTTATGCCCCAGAAACTGTTTTCAAGGTAAAAGTGACCTTGATCTTTGACCTTGTGACCCAAAAATCATTAGGGGTCTTCTACCCAATATGGACAATCATACTATGAAGTTTAAACACAGTAGGCCAAATGATACTTAAGTTATGTTCCGAAAACTGTTTTCAGTTTTAAGGTAATAGTGACCTTGACCTTGTGACCCCAAAATCAATCGGGGTCTTCTACCCAATATGGACAATCATCCTATGAAGT
Source organism: Ruditapes philippinarum (assembly GCF_026571515.1). Lineage (NCBI taxonomy): Eukaryota > Metazoa > Mollusca > Bivalvia > Venerida > Veneridae > Ruditapes > Ruditapes philippinarum. Next base: position 22,698 of record NW_026857836.1, on the reverse strand, counting down.
TTGAATATTGTGGGCTAAATGGAACTTAAGCTATGCTCAAGAAACTGTTTTCAATTTCTAAGTAATAGTGACCCCAAAATCAATAGAGGTCTTCTACCCAATATGGACAATCATCCTATGAAGTTTGAACGCTGTGGGCCAAATTGAACTTAAGTTATGCTCCGGAAACTGTTTTCAGTCCTAAGGTAATAGTGACCTTGACCTTTGATCTGTGACCCCAAAATCAATAGGGGTCTTCTACCCAATATGGACAATCATCCTATAAAGTTTGAACACTGTGGGCCAAATGGAACTCAAGTTATGCTCCAGAAACTGTTTTCAGTTTTAAGGTCATAGTGACCTTGACCTTTGACCTTGTGACCCCAAAATCAATAGGGGTCTTCTACCCAACTTCTACCCAATATGGACAATCATCCTATGAAGTTTGAACTTGAACACTGTAGGCCAAATGGAACTTAAGTTATGCTCCGGAAACTGTTTTCAGTTTTAAGGTCATAGTGACCTTGACCTTTGACCTTATGACCCCAAAATCAATAGGGGTCTTCTACCCAATATGGACAATCATCCTATGAAGTTTGAATATTGTGGGCCAAATGGAACTTAAGTTATGCTCCGGAAACCAAATTGCTAACCGAAGGACAGACAGACGTGACGGACGGACGCCAGGGGGTATAACATAATATGTTCCGAAATTCTTTCGGGCATATAAAAAAAGGAAAATGTACTGTCCTTCAATGTCAGAAGGACTGGGACCATGAACGAGCTGCATGCATCTTGCACTTTGCGAACATAGGAACTCGAGAACGGGACCGCAGATTGCAGCGCATATTTACGTTTAAAAACCGTTTGTTCCCGTTCTTTTTGTCAACTATCACGTATAGTCCGGGTTTATTGTGAACACGTGTTGACATGTATAGGCGGCATTATAACGGGCGTATTCGTGTTTTGATTTGTTAACATGGAGAAAACAGACACTTTATTAATATGGTCCAACTGATTTTGCCTAACTGAAAAAAGGAATATTAAAACATGACCCATAGATAAATATTTAAGGCACTCATCTGGTATTCATTACTAGGAAATGTGAAAGTTTTCCATGTATTGAGTGACATAAAGAGAGTACTAGAAAAATTAAAACAAAAATCAAGCATATCAAGGGGGATAACTTACGCCGAACTTAGCGGTATATGGCGGATGTCACTCCTTTTCATTTTTCAATATACCGTAAATTTGACTAATTTTTTAAATTAGCAGATTATATTAAATTGAGTTTAGATAATTAAAGACCACCCGCTCGCATAATATTAAAAGCTATTCAAAGGTCGGACAAACAATATGTAAAGCCGGTACGGATTCGGATTTATGGTTGCGAATACTGTGGTAGTGGTAGCCCTCTCACAGACGAAAGTGTTCAACATATATTTCAAAACAATACGTAAACAGGAAACAGGCTGGTGGAAATGCCCGATAGGGCTTAGATATGAAAATGTCATATTTCTAAAAAATAATTAATATGTTTCTTTCTCACTTGTTTTGTTTATTAAGCATTGATATATGATACAAATCAAAATAAAAATATTTTGGTTATCTTTTATTTTCTTAGAATTATTTCCCTTTTTCCCAATTTTTAGAAACAAAATATTTGAAGTTCATAAAAATTATATTGTAATGTAAAATTCTAAATAGAAATGTGTCCAACAACTTCATTTTGCTCTAGATTATTGAGCAAATACCTTTATTCTATATATTTGGATTAAATATTCTGGTTCTGGCATTTATATTTTGACAATTCTTTGACACTTAACATTATACTTCGAAATTTTGAAAACTGAATGAAATGTATGCTGACAGGTGTTGGCGCAATGAATTAAAGTATAAAGAAGTTATTTAACCTATTTTGTTTACACTTTGCATATGTAACATACTTTTTAAGGACTTCAAAAATTATGTGTTATAAAAACATGAAAAAAGGGAAATAAATCTCACAAAAGTGACAGTAGCCAAATATTTTTTTCTGTTTATGTCAAATATTATTCTCAATAAACAAATTAAGTTTAAAGGAAATATCTTTATTTCTTTTTTAGATATATAATATTTTATGACATAAGCCCGATCGGGCATTTTCTAGTGATGTTCCGATTGTTGCAAGTCGCCAATGATCAGTTACTGTTATGTAAAACGACAATAATCGATTCACAAAAATTTGTTCCACGACGTCGTCGAAAATGTTTAAAGTATCAAAGGGAATTAATTCTGACGGGAATTTTCTTTAAGGAACACTTCGCCGATCCCAAAAAACACTCGGAGACAATTTGGAGTTGAACAGGATCAAAAAGTGATGTAAACAATAGTAATATAATGTGATGTGAATGGTATTAATTTGACAATCCATGAAAAAAAAAAAATCCATTTCGTAATATTATGACTATAATTATATAAGGTTTTAAAACTGTGGTTGAAAAAGTGCTAAATGAAAAGTTCATGTTACCTAAATATAATCAAGTGCCTTGGGGGTAAGAAATGATACTTCCCTATTTTCTTTTTAACGGGCGACTTTATTCGTAAAGTATATCCGATTATGTCCCATCCGACTGGAACCGATGATCGATTGGCGACAAATTTCAATCTGATTTCCATTACTAAAAGCATTTTCACCAGCCTGGGAAAAATAGCTCGTGTCATGTTAGTCAAAATATATTGACGTGCCAAAGGCTTGATTCTGAGATATTTTCGTTCTGGGGCAGAATCTCGCTTTAGAGGCGAGATATTGGCCAGACACAAAAATAGCAGCACAATATCTTGTCGCGCAGTACAATAAGTTGGACTAGTGTCATGTCAACAAAGGAATCCGGGTCAGCTCGGCCCTAAAACGTACTCGGCCCCCGAGTCAGCTTGGCCCTATCCACTATCACTATTTATTGTAATTATTTATAAATACACCTATTGACAGTTTTAGAATTAGCAGCAGACAGGCTTTCTTATCAGTAGAATTGCGAGTAAAGATAACCAATTGCGTATCTCACTGTTATTTCTGACTTTAAAATACCTTTCAGTGTCAAACAATGTGTTGAAATATATATTGTTACGGGCTATTTATTATCATCAATCAGTGTGTATGTTAAGGATATTGATTAATTAGGTGATAATTATGATTGACTCATTCATTCCAATTTGATTAGTGACCACCTGCAATTAATTAGAAGCTTATGATATGAAGTTAACACATTTTTGTTTCATATGTTTTTGAATGTTACTTTACAAACAAAATGCCTCTAAGGAAAAACATTTTGATTAGATCGATCTATATTAATTTTATCGAATCTGCAAGAGAAATAAAAAAAAAATCTAAATGTACTTATTTCGGCAGAAGTATAATTATATAATAATAAGATATTTCTCATTATTCATTTACCTTAACAAAATGCAAAGCAAAGTTAATACGTTATATATATTTTTGTAAAGTGGGCCGAGTTGACCCGTGCCGAGTCGGTATAGGGCCGAGTTGACTCTTTTCCTCAACAAAGACACTTCAGTTTTTTCAAGTTTGATTTTTTGCAGAAGCCTGGAAGTCGCAAAAGAACATTGTTCTAATTACTACTTAACAGTTTCGAGTTATTCAGTTGGAAATATTTAAATAATCATGTTAAAATGAACGAATTTCTTACCAAAGAAAGCCAGTGCCGATAAAATTACTCCCGTCTTGCAAGCCGCCATTTTTTGTAATAATTTGATATCACATGACTTACAACTAAGTCACATGAGTCATTACACCGTCACGTGACATCCTGATACTGTAAATCAGCGGTTTTTTTGTTGTGGTGTTTTTTTTACTATTCCGTGAGCTTTTAATAAGACTTTGTTTGGCGACATATTTTACTTCAAGGGCCCCAAAAAATTTAAGGGGAAAGCTGCTACAAAAAAGAGAAATAGAAAATTTCCCAAAAAAGCCCGCACTTGTAGTTTTTAAAACCCCTTTAAAGCCTTTAAAAAATTTTAAATTTTAACATTTATTTCTGGGCCCAGGGTGGACATACTGTCTGGGAAGTTTCAAGCTACTGTTCACGCCCCCCTTTCACCGACTAAAGCAGTATTCAACTCACGGGGGAAACACGTGAAATTTGTAAAAGTAATACCCAGAGAAAAAAGGCGAGGCTGACCCCGGTAAAAATTGTTAAACCTTTTTTTATTAAAAAATTTGGGGACAACGTTTTTTTAAAACAAAAAAAATCCTAAGGGGGGTAAACATATGCGCCCGGGAAAATTTTTGTCAAAGGGGCAATACCAAAAAACATTATCCTACGTTTTGTAGTTTTTTTTTGAGAACATTGTTTGAATTGTGTGAAAATTGCACATTCAGCGATAGTAATCCACACGAAGCGCCAAAATAAATTAAAATAAGCTTTTTTCTGCACTTAAGACACCAAATCAATCATTTTATTGACATCTGTTATCGTAGAAGTCCATATAAAATTTTGTTCGAAGGTATGTAGCCTACAAATGTTCTTTGCAAGTGTATATATATAGTAAGTGAAACGAACGATTTCTGGATAGTAAGTCGCACGAGAACAAAATTGTAAGTTTCACGCACAGTTTCCAATAGATTACTAAAATGTGACAAAACTATTATATAATTCTTTTGGTTACCAATTTGCATGTGTGTTAATGTCGTCTACGGTGACAGAGAAACAAATGTCGAGAAAGTATTTTAATAATTATTCATATTATTTGTAATACATGTATTCGATTCATATTCATATAATTTCATAAAAGATTACTTATCTTAAAAAAAATAAATGAGAGATTGGCATTGATACTCAACAATGTACGTTTCGCATGGCCCTTTTTCACGTTAGACCGGGCCCACATCCGTCATCTGTAGAACTAGATATATAAAGAAATAACCGTGCAGAAGGAAATATTACAACACTATCATTTACTTTTAAGTATCTGCAATTTGGACCAAAAACGCAAAGGAGAAGACATTCGCCATATCACATTGGTGCGTCCATGGCCGTGTGGTTAAATTCCCTGATTTTTATACACATGCTTCTCACCGCTATGGATTCTAGTCCCACCAGTGTCCTTGATTTCTTTTATCAAACTAGGAAACAAAACGTCGGTGCTTTAACTCAGGTGTCGTGACATTGACGGTGTGATTTGAAACCCAGCATCTCAGATTGTTTTATGTAAATATTTTTTTTACTCCACTTTCCTTCACTAAAAAGTACAAATATCTTTGACCGTTTGATTCCAAATATTCGTCTTTCTTTAAAGGCCCCTGCCTCTGAAATGCTATCATTTTTATTTAAAAAAAACCTGTTTATTTTTGGTATCTTGTTACAGTTTCCGAAAACATGCTAGATACTCAAACTATCTTAGATACATCTTAAGTTATGTTGGCAATTGGTATACCTTAAGTGATTAAGTGTTTTGTATGGAAGTCAAAAATTAATACTACTTTGTTTACATTTCGCTACCTTAACGACACAGTGCTACCTTTTGCAGTTGTAATAAAATACAATCATGCGTTTTATCATTATTGAAACATTATCAAACACATGTTTGTCATTTCTAAAGAAATAAAACAATATGGATCTGAGGCACAATGAGCCTTTAATGATAACTTGAATCACTGTATCATTGTTTTTTGTTGTTGTTGTGTTCTTTTACTTTGTTTTTTGTTTTAAAGAAGTTATTTTTTGCAAATTCTTCAATATATTTTCATAAATTAAGTAACCTAGTGACTAAATTTAACACATACCGCTATATAAAAACATCAGCATTCAGTTAATAAACATTACAATACCAAATAACAAGCGATTATATTTGTTCATCTTTTTTTCTTATTACAGTAAAATGAGGGCCAAGACACACCTGCCACTGCAGAGGTCAAAGTACTACTATCGCAAAAGAAAATAACACTGAGCCGTGTGACATCAAATCCCATCAATAGTTCAATAGTTCATTTGATATGTTATAAAAACCATTAAATCAATTAAGCATTTATCCTATAGACAAAAAGTGAAATAATTGATCTTGAATAATTGAAATAAGTATTAACTATCTTTTTACACCTGACCTTTAACTTTCTTTTAATGTATATGTATCTATTGGAAACTGTGCGTGAAACTTACAATTTTGTTTTCGTGCGACTAACTATCCAGAAATTGTTCGTTTTACTTACTATACACTTGCAAAGAACATTTGTAGGCTACATAATTTCGAACAAAATTTTATATGGACTTCTACGATAACATATGTCAATAAAATGATTGATTTGGTGTCTGAAGTGCAGAAAAAAAGCTTATTTTCATTTTTTTGGTACCAAATTATACCGCTTCGTGTGGATTACTATCGCTGAATGTGCAATTTTCACACAATTCAAACAATGTTCTCAAAAACTACAAAACGTAGGATAATGCATTTTGTATTGTCATTTGAAGAAAATTTCCGTGCATATGATGCGCTAGGTTTTGTTTTGATTTAAGAAACGTTTGTCACTTTAATTTAATATAATAAGGTACTTACCGGGGCTCAGCACTCGCCATTTTCTATACAAAGTCACGTGATCCCCCCCCCGTGAACATTTAAATGCTGTAATTTTTAATTAAGAAACAGGGGCGGACAGAACAGGGTTAGCTGGTGGGGTTGGGGGCTAGTTAACATGTCGGTGGAAGCTTTAGACAAAAACTATTGCACAGGTGAAAACGCGTGTTTTTGAAGATTGGGCTATGGATTTTGTGCTTTTGACAAAAATGTAGGACTTCCTCATCTTATGAGTGGCAATTTATTTCTTATAATTAGTTTGTCTATACTACTTGTCTACAGTGGTGAAATTGAAATAAAGAATATACGTATGTGTGTGAATAGGATCTCACCATTGTAATGCAGTACTGTATTGTCTGAAATTATATTTTTTTATTAACAGTCAATTTACTTGACAAATAACTTATTAGCCGATTTACCAAAGTAAATGTGTTATTTGAAATAATGCTTTTTATTCTACAAAAGATAAAAAAATAAAACGCTTATATTTAATAAGCATTTTAATTATTCTATCAATGAATCTTTGGCTAATACTCCGTGGAAATTGCATGGAGGTAAATTATCACAACTTTGCTCTTTAAGGGCATGACTGGTGACATGTCCGGGTTCCGTACTCGACAGCGAAAGCTGCATTTTGTGCCCGAAAGGGCGGATGGACCCTCATTAAGCATTTACTACACACACGTATACCCATAGTAACAATATCAATCACAAAACATACAGGATCTTTAACTTTCTTGAATTCACTATAACAACATTATCATTTTTTATGAAGAATTCGTGAAGTTGAAATCATAAATTTTTAAAATTGAAATTATTAATTGGGAAAGTCAAAACTTTAAATCGTGAAGTTAATTTCCTGAAATTGAAATAATAAAATCGTGTTGTTGAAATCGTAAATTCGTGAAGTTGAGATCGTAAATTCAAGAAGCAAATAATTGAACTGTTATGTTTGATATTCAGATAAAACAATGCAATTAGAAACTCAAATACAATAACTCCGGTTAGTTATATTTTATTCATCCTGAAAAGCATGATATAACATATTTAATAAACAACACAATAAAATATATACATTTTCTTACATAACAATAATTCTATACATACATTTATCTATTATATTATGTTATATCTTATCATCGAAACGTTAACTGAAGCCAAGAAAACGAAACTGATGAGAACCTTTCTTGTTATTAATCCTTTACCTGCTTAATGCGTGAAAAAATGGATTTGCCTTTTAAAAGTTTGGTAGATTCCATTTTAAGTGTAAAAGATTTTAGTATTAGAATAGAAAGATGCTCGAATGTACATGCTGGCTTGGCTGTATACTGGTGGCAAAGGCTAATCACTTTGGGTTCTAGCAGATTAAGGATTAGTTAAAAGATCGTTGTGAAATTTAATCACCTGTATTTGAACAAAACAATGAGGACATCGACAAATTAGTATTTTAAAACAAATGTATATATGTAGTATACAGTCAACATTATGTGATGATTAAAAAATAAGATAACTATGGTACAGAACATAACTACTTTACATATAAGCCGTGCAAAATGAAAATTTAGAGAAAGAGTGATTCTTTGGAAACATTAATCACAATAAAATTACACTCGGTTTCACTGAGTGTTTAATCTGTCGATTACTTGGTGAATTTCAAATTTAATGCCCATGTGCATTAATTTTAATAAAAATTATATATGAATTGAAATAATTGATTATAACTTTTGTATAGTCTCCTGGTGTTAGCGATGATAAGTCTGTTTGTCATAGCAGAAATATACTACATTTTGATTAAGGCACTTTTTCTCAGCACATTGTTTTATTTGAATGTCTTTTTTGTTACGAACAGCTACATTGGTGCTAGACCGTCAGTATAATTTCTTGATCCATCCATCATATGTAACCGATATTTTTTTCTTTCATGCTTTAAAAACTTTGAATGGATGTGTAAATCTTCTATGTAAAACAGAAGATTGTGTTTCTAACATGATATTTTGAATTTCTGCATTTTCATATTTCCTTCACAGCTATTTATAACAACAAGAAATGATTTATCACGTGATACACACACTTTATATGGATGTTTCATTTCTAACTTGTACGATGATAATATCTGACCTGTTTGTGATATCTGTACAATGGTGTTTGTTGTACGACAACACACCAAGATAGTATCAGAAAGACCAACTGCTGCACCACGTGGTTCCTGTATCTGGTCATCCTTTATTACGACTCTTGAGTCTGTCTTGATATCATATATGAAGACTGTATCCTCGTCTCTGTCTGTAATCACCAATTTGTCACTGCTCTTTATGTAAGTACAATCGCTTGAATCTGCAGGATATATCTTGTTTGGTAAGTTTACACTAAAATCAAGCTCCTCTCCTGCCAATGATACAATACGAACAGATCTTGGTTCATCATAAGTCCCTACTACGAAATGTCTATCACCTTTTAAACATATTGAGTCATATTTCGTTTTCACTTTACATGTCCTACTTGAACTTATTTCATTACATTTACTAACATGCAGAAATTCTATATTGTGACCATGTGTAATCGCTACTTTCTCTTCAGATACTACAACAACAGATAATGGGTGGTGTGATAGCTGATATGATCCTACTTTCTCAAGCTTCTCATTGTACACTAAACATTTCTTGTTTTTGTTATCCACAGCCACCAGTCTACCATCAGGTAAACAATCTATGCCTCTATAAAACGGTTCATCGATATCATCTCCCGTCTTTTTTAAAGCAATAGAAGAAACTGGTGTTAAAGTCATCATCATGTTAACAGATGTAACATCTTCCTGGTGATTAAACTTTAATTGTAATTCTCCTGGAATAAATTCAGTAACTGGTAATGGCGGCAGTTTTATTGTTTCGTCAAAATGAAAAAAAATGTTCACATTCTCTAAGTTCTGACACTCCTCGTCGATGCTTTCGCAGAGAACATTGACGTTACTCTCCATTTTATGTTCTGCTATATATTTCTGCACTAGAGTCCCATTTTTGAAAATGCTTTCAATCGTCTCTATGCACGATGTTACATCAGCCAAATGTTTTTCGTTTCGTGTTTGCTTCTTTGTCAGATTTTCTAATGTTTCTCTCTGAAGAATTTCAGCTCTCTTGACAACCAAATCTTCTAAATCGTCAAACATTTTCATAACTTCGTCTCGCATTCGTCTAACCTCTACTTGTATTTCTTTTATATCTTGAGCAAGTTGATCTTTAGAAGAGCGAATATGTTTCGCAACACCCTCAGCAGCTTCCTTAGCTTCCTTCAATTTCTCCCCTAAGGTAGAAATTGGTGAGGATATTTTTCCGGCAATCTTCTCAATTTCTACAACGCTGTGACATTTTCGATGATACACAATTGCACATTTACTGCAGCAGAGCTTTTTTTCATCTTCACAGAAAAATTCAAAAGAGTGTTGATGATCACCACATAGATCTAAGGCCTTCATTTTAAACGAAATACTTGTAGCATCAGCTTCTTTCACGCTCACCAATTTATGATTTTTCAAGATGGCGAGCACGTTGTGTACATTTGAACAATCATTGCATTGGAATTCATTACAAGTTGAACAAAACTTGTCAGCTACAGTTTGCTTATCCTTACTTAAACATGGTTGACACAAATGTTCCTTCACACGACCAGGAACTTCATCATCCTCTCCTATTTTACTTCCACTATCCGCCATTTTGTGTAACGATTATATTGTCCCTTATTTAGATATTACATATTTATATATGCATATATATTTTCATCTCCAGGTCAATATTCAGCGACTTCACAAACTATGATATTTAAATGAAACAAGTCCGGGTTTTAAACTAATTTAACTAAATAAAAATGATCATGTTAGCCGTAATATATTGTTCAGATCCTTTAAACATGGGACGCGGAAGTTAAATTTCCATGAAGTCTATATCTAAATTAAAAGTCGAACACGATAACGTTTACATTATCCGGTCGTACCATTATGATATTATGGGTTGTGCAAGTTATTCAACTTTTACATTTTCACGGTGCAAAGCAAATAGTAGTATAGGGGTCTCTTTAGCGTCACGACTGCGCATGCGCGGCGGCCATTTTGTTTTATATTAATAGTAACTAATTTGCATAGAAGAAATGACCTCACAACACATGCGCGGCGGCCGTGTTGAATAACAGACGCGCAGCGGCCATTTTGGATACTTTTTTAAGACTGACATCATCACGTTATAAATAAAAATAAAAAATATCTCCCGGAAGTATACGGAGCTGACTCGTATACACAATCTTAGGGCTTGAATCGCGGACATTGTAGGTCAGGTCCTCGGCCCTAGACGGAGAGATAAATATTATCATTTATGTCTGTAAATAAATACCTGCTTAACATTTTAATTAATAAAAGCAAATAAAATAGAATTAAAAAAATACAAATAGCTTATGTTTTTTAATATGGTCAAAATAAATAAGATACATTCAATAAAAAATATTACTTGTTTACTCCTCGGCGGTCCGAAACCAAATGACACAAATCATCAGTGTATTATTTCTAAATGCTCTGATCACGAGTGTAAAGTCGCCACAATGTATGGCGTGTGTTTATTTAGGGACGGAAACACTAACAATGGCCTATTGAAATGTTAAAGTTAATCCCTTTAAAGTAGCCACTCGGTCTGGCGTATGTTTATTTAGGGACGGATATGCGGACAATGCTCCATTCAACTGTCAAAGTTTATCCGTCTAAAGTAAAAGCGGGTAATTAATTATTTATTGAAGTGTCAGTCTACCACTGGGGCATAATTTTAAACATATTTTGGAAAAGAAATGCCAACATGTTTTGAAAATTGATCATCACGAATGTGCAAAATTATAAAAAAAGCTATAATTAATGTTAACTAAAACCGAACAAAAATACAACAGAAAAAGCGTTTTTCGTCTTTTGTGCAACATTTTACGATATATATTTTGATTTTTTTCGCATCAAATAATAGACCTGACAGAATGCTTCAAAATAAACCCTAGGTTCTCGATTCGATTTTTAGCCGTTTTCGAGTTATGGCCCATTAGCAGTTTTTAAACCATTTTTATAAAGTTCATAAAACCCTTAGATTTATATGCCGTTTGAAAGATCTCTGCCAGTAGATACAGAAAATGTATTATTATATAGATCTATCTTTTACTGTTTCTGAGATAGGAGAGTTTCAATATGGCAGACAAAATCACTCATGCGGAAAAACGCGCATAACTTTTTCGTTTATGAACGAAACATAGTCGTGTTTGGTATCATATTGAAGGTCTTGACGAGTACATTCTGACGCTGGCGATAGTAAAGTTCATACTGGAAGTCAAAATCACTCATGCGTAAAATATATATATTTTTGTTACTAGAGCAATCGAATCCGATATGATATTTAATTGTTGACTACCAATTGAAAGAACAGTTCATTACCTTTTATTTACACCCCCATTATCGATTCGATTTTCAGCCGTTTTTGAGTTATGACGCAAGAGCGATTTTAAACCCTAAATTGCGAAAGTCAATAAAAACGTTACAACTGTTTACCAATCGATTCGTCTTGTCGCGCTGATTAAGAAAATATATAGTTTTATGGGTTTATCTTTTACCGTTTTTGAGTAATTCGAGTTTAAAGTCACCGGAAGTGACGTCACAGAAATTTCAAAATCGATTTCTTCGTTATTACTTAAGCGAATATATACGTGTTCGGTATCGTTGGAAAGCATTTTACCACACCTGTTACTTGACGCTATTCAAAAAGCCATTGGACCGGAACTGAAATCACTGAAGCGTAAAAACGTGTTTTCTGTACCACGCCTGGACCGATCTAAGGCGTGTTTGGTATCAAATGAAATGTCTCAAGCCGCTCTTTATGAATACGGACTAAAATCGAAATTAAAATCACTCATGCGTAAAAATCATTAAAATAACTAAAATAAGCTTACCCCCAGTCTTTACTCCTTGCCTATTAAACTATTTATGACAAGTTACTATAGCCTATCGTTTTCGGTCCAGTTACGACAGGTTTAAATCGGTATTGCTATTTTTAACAACCAATCAAAATGGAGAACGATAACGTTTTTACCAAAAATAGAAATGACTTGCCCAGTGGAGAGTATATAAGAGAGCGCTTTAGCCCCCCTTCGTCATTCTGACTTCAGAACTCTAGCGGCGGTGATTGGCAACCAGAAACACTTAATGATTGGCTATGACAATGCGTCAAATCTTGGAAAATGTTGACGTTGAGGAAAGTGTTTCATTTCGAAACACATCCCTGCATTATCATTTAAAGTTTATCAAATGGATAGGGATTATTGTGATTGCCTTATGTACTATACCTGTTTTCTTGATTTACGTGTACTCGGATTGTGGTGTACCAGCCAACGATGGAGACATACGACCAAACTTGAACCAAACTATATGCACTTTTGTTGAGCAGTTTCATCTTTAAGACAATTTATATGCTACAGTGTGCAATCAGGCTAATTATGTATTTCTAGATATTAGAGAGTTCATTAATGGAACGGCTACAATTCGCGGCATAGACTTGAACATACTTCAGTGGATAAGCCTAAAGAGGTTTACTTCAAGTATAGACAAGGTCATGACACTGCGGAAAGAGTAAAGTATAATAAGTAAATACATATTTCCGTTTATATTGTAGCGGAGAAAATACATGAATTAAGAGTGTAATTCTTTTAGTCACCGCCACCGCCGCCGCCGCCACCACCTCCACCGCCGCCATCACAAAGAAAACTGTCTACAGCGTAAGAAGGATGATCATATCAATAGATGGAAGAATACCGCAGTGTACTTCTGTGACCACTTTAATAATGAATCAGTGTTCTGTTTGCCAGCAGTCTTTTTCAAGACGTGACGTCATGCTGAGACATCAACGTTATGAACATGGGAGTGATGACACTGTTAAAAGTGATTCTTTATCGCAACAAATCACTCATAGGGACACTTCAGAAAAGATGAATTTTCAACACCCATTTTCTATGGTCGTCTCCGGGCCTAGTGGTAGTGGAAAAACTGAATGGACTAAAACACTGCTTTTATCCGATCTAGTAAATCCGCCACCAGAGCGCATCATATGGTGTTACGGGCAATGGCAGCCTCTGTACGATGAACTTCAACGTAGAATACCCTGGATAGAATTTGTACGAGGTATCCCCGATTACTTGAATAGTCAAGAGTATATTAATACCCGTAAAAGGAACTTGATTGTTTTTGACGATTAAATGACAGAAGCCAAATGCGATCAAAGAACTGCTGATCTTTTTACCAAGGGCAGTCACCACAGAAACATATCTATTATCTATCTCACCCAGAATTTATTTCCTCAAGGAAAAGCTTGCAGGGACATCGCTTTAAATACCCAGTACCTGATATTGTTCAATAATCCTTTCGACAGACAGCAAGTGGCGACATTGGCCAAAAGAATATATCCCACATCCAGTGCCATTTTTATGAAACGGTTCGAACAAGCTACGTCGAATTGTTACGGTTATTTGGTAATAGATCTTAAATCCAGTACACCTGAACATAATCGTTTACGTAATGACATTTTTGAGGCCAACAATCCAGAACTTAGAAAACGGATGGATATACCTCCGGAGAACCAGTTACACGGTGAAGGTAATTCGTCTGACACGACGATAAATGACGATGATGATGATGATGAAGATGCAAATGATGATGATGATGCAGATGATAATACTGATAAAGAGCATATAGAGGGTGGTGTAAAGAGACAAGCTTTTTTTATGGGACCTCCTGGTAAGCGTGTAAAAGAAGAGCTCAAAGAAGAACGCAAACGTCATGACATATGGGATAGAAGATTTCAAAAGCCTTTACGACAGTCTTGTAAAGAACAATTTAAAGACGGGCTAAACAGTTACATAGATCAAGAGTACTCTTTTGATGAGGCTTATGCTCGCACTGCTAATGATGCGTTGCCACATTTGAGAAAGAAGATGAGACAAAATTATGCCCAGTTTCTGATTGACTTTTACGCATTACAAGAGGACCCCACTCAGCAACAAATTCTCCAGTCAGCGAAGAAACTTAGACATCAGCACGACATGACCATTGAAGAATCAATCCGACAAGCCGTTAAACTTAGAAAAGACCGGTTTGAGGCGTTATGGCCTAATCACGACATCAAGGATTTTAATGGTGAGAATAATAAAGATGATGACAATGAAGATCACATATCAGATGGAGAATAAAAATACCGTAAGAATGATCTTTGCTCCTTTACTTTCAAAACACAACATGAGTTCCATAGAGGTGTACGATCATAAACAACAAAAATGGGTGCCGTATATAAATGACCCAGATAAATTGTATCAGCATTTTAAAGATTTGAGAGACGGTTACGTGACACCCGATCATAGAGGCCGGTACATTATAGGTAGCTGTAATTCGCGTAGAAGGCTCGTGACACTAGAAACGAAGCTCAAAGAAACGGAGAAAAAGCTTAAAGAAACGGAAGAGAAGCTTCAAAATGCACAACGCCCTGTGGTTAATATGGTTAGCCCCGTGGCTCAAGCGGTTGAAATGGCAAAGTCGGAAGTAAAACGATTACGTGATTCCAATATAGAAACGTCGGCGCCTAAGAAGCGTAAAACGGATATTGACTGGACTCGGTTCACTTTCTAAAATGGATAATTACCAGCTAGAAAATATATTGAAAAGATACCCAGTGACAGTGTGTGCGGCTGATGAAATTCGTAAACAAAACGGAAGATTTGTGATTTCAAACACAGATACGAGTAACGGACCGGGAAAACATTGGGTAGCCTTCTATTTTCCTAGACACGGACCTTACGAATATTTCGACTCGGTTGGAAATAGTCCAGAAAGCTATGGCGTGGGATTTGAGAAGATACTTAACAAGAAATATCTCAGAAATTACGGCCAACTACAACAACTTTCGTCTAATGTGTGCGGCCTCTACTGCGCATACTATGTCATAAAACGATATCAGGGAAAGACTTTGAAAAACATCGTCAAAGTATTTGATCCGTATCAGAAGAAGCACAATGATCGTTCAGTAGTGTCTAAAATGAAGAAACTAATTAGAAAAAAGAAGTGACAAAACAAATATATCACTAGTTTTAAAACAATGTTCTGTATGAAATAAAAATATAAATTACCATGTGTTTTGTTTTTATTTATTCCCATAAGAATAGCCTTATGCTACTGCTATTGCCCCGTAATACAAGACAACTAGTCCCCGCCTCTTTCTGTTTAGTCCAATCATGTTGCAGTTAGACTAATGAAAATGTGCAAGTACTGTCTTATCAGTGACCAATCAGAACGCTTCTTTTACTCCATTTATTACGATTAACCGTAGCAATTCATTCATTTCCGATTTAGATTGCGAGGAGTAAAGACTGGGGGTAAGCTTATTTTAGTTATTTTAATGATTTTTACGCATGAATGATTTTAATTTCGATTTTAGTCCGTATTCATAAAGAGCGGCTTGAGACATTTCATTTGATACCAAACACGTCTTACATCGGTCCAGGCGTGGTACAGAAAACACGTTTTTACGCTTCAGTGATTTCAGTTCCGGTCCAATGGCTTTTTGAATAGCGTCAGGTAACAGCTGTGGTAAAATGCTTTCCAACGATACCAAACACGTATATATTCGGTCAAGTAATAACGAAGAAATCGATTTTGAAATTTCTGTGACGTCACTTCCGGTGACTTTAAACTCGAATTACTCAAAAACGGTAAAAGATAAACCCATAAAACTATATATTTTCTTAATCAGCGCGACAAGACGAATCGATTGATAAACAGTTGTAACGTTTTTATTGACTTTCGCAATTTAGGGTTTAAAATCGCTCTTGCGTCATAACTCAAAAACGGCTGAAAATCGAATCGACAATATAATGGGGGTGTAAATAAAAGGTAATGAACTGTTCTTTCAATTGGTAGTCAACAATTAAATATCATATCGGATTCGGTTGCTCTAGTAACCAAAATATATATTTTTTACGCATGAGTGATTTTGACTTCCAGTATGAACTTTACTATCGCCAGCGTCAGAATGTACTCGTCAAGACCTTCAACTTGATACCAAACACGACTATGTTTCGCTCATAAACGAAAAAGTTATGCGCGTTTTTCCGCATGAGTGATTTTATCTGCCATATTGAAACTCTCCTATCTCAGAAACAGTAAAAGATAGATCTATATAATAATACATTTTCTGTATCTACTGGCAGAGATCTTTCAAACGGCATATAAATCTAAGGGTTTTATGAACTTTAAAAAAATGGTTTAAAAACTGCTAATGGGCCATAACTCGAAAACGGCTAAAAATCGAATCGAGAACCTAGGGTTTATTTTGAAGCATTCTGTCAGGTCTATTATTTGATGCAAAAAAATCAAAATATATATCGTAAAATGTTGCACAAAAGACGAAAAACGCTTTTTCTGTTGTATTTTTGTTCGGTTTTAGTTAACATTAATTATAGCTTTTTTTTATAATTTTGCACATTCGTGATGATCAATTTTCAAAACATGTTGGCATTTCTTTTCAAAAATATGTTTAAAATTATGCCCCAGTGGTAGACTGACACTTCAATAAATAATTAATTACCCGCTTTTACTTTAGACGGATAAACTTTGACAGTTGAATGGAGCATTGTCCGCATATCCGTCCCTAAATAAACATACGCCAGACCGAGTGGCTACTTTAAAGGGATTAACTTTAACATTTCAATAGACCATTGTTAGTGGTTCCGTCCCTAAATAAACACACGCCATACATTGTGGCGACTTTACACTCGTGATCAGAGCATTTAGAAATAATACACTGATGATTTGTGTCATTTGGTTTCGGACCGCCGAGGAGTAAACAAGTAATATTTTTTATTGAATGTATCTAATTTATTTTGACCATATTAAAAAACATAAGCTATTTGTATTTTTTTAATTCTATTTTATTTGCTTTTATTAATTAAAATGTTAAGCAGGAATTTATTTACAGACATAAATGATAATATTTATCTCTCCGTCTAGGACCGAGGACCTGACCTACAATGTCCGCGATTCAAGCCCTAAGATCGTGTATACGAGTCAGCACCGTATACTTCCGGGAGATATTTTTTATTTCTATTTATAACGTGATGTTGTCAGTCTTAAAAAAGTATCCAAAATGGCCGCTGCGCGTCTGTTATTAAACACGGCCGCCGCGCATGTGTTGTGAGGTCATTTCTTCTATGTAAATTAGTTACTATTAATATAAAACAAAATGGCCACCGCGCATGCGCAGTCGTGACGCTAAAGAGACCCCTATACTACTGGAAATGTCAAATAAGCGTTGCTGTTCAAGTTCGGTATTTACTGCAAATGACCGGGTACGAAAAAAAGGTAGTATATTTTCAGTATAAATGAAATTTTAGGAAAAGCGGCAATGCTTCACACCATCTAAGATAATGAGCATAAAGTATGCTCAATAATTAAATTCTTAAAGATCCTTTTCTCTGTGAAAAAAACAACAACAAAAAACTGGGCATCTATGAGTAGATGGGGAAAACGTAGAGGTATATTAATCACTTGCAACATTACTTTGCCAATTAGATTTATTAATACCAGAGAAAATGTTGATATTTGGAAGTAAACATTTATGAAATAAATTTCAAAATGGCTGCATTGAAGGAAAGTAATATTTTTAATATTTGTTTCAATTACCGAAAGAAACGGATATCGTTTGTTCTTGGCACGGGACAATACCAGTCCCACCTCTATGTTTAAACGCTTATAATGCCTCTTCTTTTTATTTTAAGAGTATACATTTATAGTAAGTTAATGTGAAGATCGTATAAAGTCAGTATCAATATTTGAGTCGTATCATCTGTGGAATCTGTTTAGCTAAGTACGAGTTTCATTCAACTGACATGATAAAATAACAATGTCACATGCAAATGCATTGTTAATGTTAACATTAAAGATATGTTAAGAAATATATATATATTATTCTTTATGTTTCACCATATAAAAACTGCCATGCTTAACTTATGTGTAAACAAGATGAATAAAAATATCTATTCGGTGTTATAGTATTTGAGTTTCAATAACTATTACTGTATTCAAATATCATACATCTTCAAAGATAAAAGAAAGAAAGAATATTAGATAAATGTAAAAAATTATCAAACTAGATATATTGATATATTACTAAGTACTGTTAAATACATATAAGTTAAAAGCGATCATTCGATCAAATCTGTTTTTCTGTTCAGAATACTTTAAATTCAAGCAATGTTAAATAATGCATCTAATTGTTTTGTGAATTTCATCTTTATTAATTCACGATCAGTTCCATAAATTCACGATTTAAAGTTCATGTTCACGAATTCACGATTTCAATAACACGAATTCATTTTTTCAACTTCAAGAATAAGATTTTTCATTTTTCATTTTCATTAATTCAAAAGTTCAATAACACAATTTTTTCAACTTCAATTTCTAACATTGAGAATTCACGATATCAATTCCGTTACTTTACGAATTCACGATTTCAACAACACGAATTCATGACTCAACTTCATGATTAAGATTTCAAGAATTCAACCTGACGAGTTTATATTTTAGTTTAGTTTATACGAATTTATTTTAGTTAGATTGTATTTGAAGCTATAAGCTTATTAAGACATTCTCGAATCTGTTCCTGGAAACAACTTATACTAAGAAAGGACTGTAAAGCTTCTTACAGGAACAACAGCAATCCTTATGAAAATCACTAATCCCAACGTCAAGTCGCGACAATGTACATATTTTTCTTCACTTTGAATTTAAACCTCACAAATTCAACTTTATGTACTCTTAATTTCAACTTCATGAATTCTTGATCGTAAGTGTTTAACTCTTATACATGTACTTATACATGCGTCCAATTCTTTTATCTACATGTGTTAAATTCTGATAGACACATGCGTTTGATACTGATATGCGCATGCGTTAAAAACTGATATGTCCATGCCTTTAAAATATGTTTATTCCTTTAATACTTATCAATATGTTCATGCGTTTAGTATTTATATGATCATGTAATTGATGCATTGTTTACCATGTTTATATGCGAAACTAGCAAGGGATGTGTCGAATCCGTATCACCGAACCGACGTCTAAACGCGAAAGTCCCTGTCTATTTCCCGGGGGTTGAGGAAAGAGTGACAATAAACTGGTGAATAATATGTACATCATAATAGTGCATGTGCATTATACTCATTATTTTGTTTGTTTTTACATCATCAATACACTATAGGTTTTATAAGTACTTTCAAGCTTTAACTGATGTGGGAGGACATAGGGTGCCCCATTATGCATAATTTCCAACACTAACGGGCACCTGAGAAGAACCAACGACAATCCGTAAAGTAGATGGATACATCTCTCATATAAAATAATCCAAGGACGCTAGCTTAAACTTACAGAGTTGAGAGGAATGCGATTTGACTGTAACGACATTGACCATTTGGCCATGATCACCTACATTATACTAAAAAAAAAATCAAGACATTATGTATTTTTGCTACACGCTGAAACGTATTGTTGAGTTCGGACAAGCGCGTTTTGTGCCAATTACGACAGTTCAATGGTAACAGTGCAATTGTACGATGACAAAGTACAACAGTACGATGGTGACAATATGACAGTACGATGCCAAAGCACGACAGTACAATAGTGACAGTCCATCGTACTGTAGTGTTGTCATAATCGTACTGTCGTAATGTCACCATCGTGTTGTTACCATCGTATTGTTGTGCCTAACTGTCGTACTGTCGTTATATCATCATCGTACTGTCGTATTGTCACCATCGTACTGTTGTGCTTTACAATCGTACTGTCGTTATATCATCATCGTACTGTCGTATTGTCACCTTCGTGTTTCGATCTTTTCGTTATCAGAGAAAACGCTCTGGTCCTATCGGAACACCGCAGAAATGTACTTTCTACTTATTTTCACATTCGTCTTATTGTTTTTACACTGAATTATTGTGAAGACTTTGGTATTTTAGTATAAACGGCTCAATCTTCAGATCAGTAGTTCTGTTTCTTAGATTATAAAAATGGAAACTATTATTTTTGAACATGAAGTTTCTGGCAAATACCACTTATTTAGGGAAAAGCTTGGGGTCACTGAAATAGGCCCACTTTGGACCATATAGGTATTTCCGTGAGAGATATAGGCGGAGATCATTGTCTTTAAAATGTAATAAAATCGTGCTGGAACTGTTTAATGGATATCTCGGATTTAACAATTTTTTTCTAGACATTTAACACATTAAGATTTAAGCAAGCTTACTAGCATTTACACATGTTTCAGTAAGAGTCTGCCGTGTTCCGATATTAAATCTCTCCAGGCGTTCTTTTGGTCAAAATACATGTATAATAACTCCTATTTATATCGATTCACCGTACATTTTCTGCATGTTATTTATTCAAGTATTTTGTACTTTCCTTAATATCATCGTGCGTGTCATAGTTTCATGTTTTTTAATATACTATCAATTACCTAAAACTGAGTAACATATAATCAATGAACACTTTATTTGTAGGTTATTGATCCAAGTATCTTGTACCTCCCTCGGTACAATGTACGTTTCATAGTACAATGTACGTGTTACAATATCATGTACGTGTTACAAAATCATGTACGTGTTACAATATCATGCACGTGTTACAATATCATGTACGTGTTACAATATCATGTACGTGTTACAATATCATGTACGTGTTACAATATCATGTACGAGTTACAATATCATGTACGAGTTACAATATCATGTACGTGTTACAATATGATGTACGTGTTACAATATGATGTACGTGTTACAATATCATGTACGTGTTACAATATCATGTACGTGTTACAATATCATGTACGTGTTACAATATCATGTACGTGTTACAATATCATGTACGTGTTACAATATCATGTACGTGTTACAAAATCATGTACGTGTTACAATATCATGTACGTGTTACAATATCATGTACGTGTTACAAAATCATGTAAATTGAAAAAGTTCGAAATTTGGATACAATTTGATGGAAAGGCCCTAGAAGTTGTGAATACCAAATACGAGGTAAGTTTGGCGAATCTTTATCTATTTTGACTACAGAGAATATCGATGTGTCCATTCCGTACATATATTTATGTTATATGTGATTGAAGGAATTTACGGGCGCTTGTTTTATTCGGAAGATAAAACACTTTTCTTTTTTTTAAAAATCGTGTTATATAATGCTTTAGAATAGAATTTTGAAGCTATAGCTTTGTTTTATTTTATAAAAGTTTAATTGGTTTATGATTACAAGCTTCTGTTTTACTCTGAATGGAGATTTTATAGAGCATTTAGTGCAATATTTATGTTCAAACACCCCCTTATAAAGGGAAATGGATCGTCCCTGGCAGGGTGGTTAAGATGACTGACCAGATGGACACAGTGGCATTTAATTCTGCCAGGGATTTTAATTAGGATCACATGTGAGGTGTGTGGTTCTACATGGAGGTCTGTTCATGCTTGTGATTGTTTTACAAGTTCATTTGAAAAATGCCATGATCAAAAGAAAGTACATGCAATGTACAAAGGCACTTACAGTCCATGCTTATTAGCAAAAAATAGGTCAAAATATGCAAAATTAGCCCTTACTGCTTATTAGGTACTAAAATAATCAACTAGCAACATTGAAATAAGAAACTTTAACTGTTTGTTCGAGGAATCAAGAAATGTGATACGGCATATTTTAAGATGCAACCATAGATTTTGTGCTATTAACTTTCATTAAATAGTACATTTGTGGGAATTAAATTACAACACGAGACATAATTGAAAGCATATAAAACATATTTTATATGTATGCTGATTTTGTCTTCTATTTTTCTGCTTTCAATGTTTGAAAATAATTTTATAAAAAAAACGACTGACCATGTCAGCCAAAAAACCCACAAAAAACAACAAAAAAAACAACAACAAAAAAAACAAAAAACACCGTCAAATCAAACAACCATCTTCTCAATATAATATTGGGCTTGTTTGCATTCTGTATCTGAAAATACACGAATTGTTAAAATAGATTAAAACTTCTGTTATCTTTACATCGCATAT
>NW_026857835.1:0-92927 GCF_026571515.1 Ruditapes philippinarum | reverse complement strand
TAAATATTTATTTATCACAGAGAAGTATTGATCACAGAGAAATATTATGTTGCACCGCCAAAAATATTTTTCATTTTCAAATAACAATTAAAATTTAATAATATGCAAAACAGTAGCCAGTGCAATGTGGAGGCAACACTCTTACTTTTTCTGAAGTCAAACAAATAAACAGTTTTAAACAAACAAAAAATAAAAAGTTTGTATCAAACTTTACCACGAGCCATCACCGGGCGGGGCAATGCTTAACATTTTTAACTTTTCTAAAGCAAATACAAATTTCTAAGTAGAAAATTGAAAAAAAAAAACAATGTTCTTTCTTTCATTATTTAATAGGTCTGTCTGGTCACACTTCCATAAATAAATGACAAAGTTAAGAAAATATAATACAAATTCAATTATTTGACCTTGACGGTGAAGGTCAATTATAGGTTAAGTTCAGTTCAACCTTTTTGAAGGTCTTGTCAAAAAGGTTGTTTTGTCCACGTATGAAAATAATGCATTAATTACCATGTACCGTAACTCATAGAAATACACAGTAAAATTCAATAATTTGCAATTGACCTTCAAGTTTTGGTTTATACAAAAAAATTTCTAGTTTGATTGTGAAGGAAGCTATTAGCTTATAATCACACTTCCGAATCCGTTTCTGGAACCAACCAGTACTGAGCAATGAGTGTAAAGTTTCTTGCTCAAGGAAACAACGACTTGCCCCTGTGATGGTTTGAACCCATGCGGCTAGTGATCATTAGAGGTTTATTATGGGTTTGGTATACTGTAGATGAAGGTCCTGACCTAAAAAAATGTTATGACTGAATATGAATATAAATAACAAAATTATAGCCAGTTTCGGAAATAAAGAAACTTCATAAATCTGATCTTGATGGTCAATGTCAATAAAAGGTCAAGGTCACTTCTAAATTACTCTTTTTTGAAAGCTAAGCTTGCTTAGTCCAAGTATAAATCAAATCTGCACATGTCAAAGATAATTATGACAATATAACCAAACTTCAGTAAATTGACCTTGTCTGTCAAGGTTATTGAAAGCTCAAGATAAAGGACAGTACTTTTTAGAAAAGTCTTGCCCAAAAGGTTATTTTGTCCATGCATGAAGAAAAGAGGTGTTTTTGTCCATGCATAAAGATAATGCATTTATTAAGTATCAAGTTACAGTCAATTATAGCAAAAATCAGTAAGAAATTCAATAATTTAACCTTTAAACTCAATGTCATTAATGAGCAAAGGTCAATTTGAGTTTGACAGACATGAAGGTGTTGTTATCCAAAAGGATGTTTTGTCTTAAAATGAAGTTAATCAATTCATAAACGAGGGTTACCAAAGTTCTAGCCAGCTTCAGGATAAAGAAAGAAAATTTCAATAACCTGATCTTCAAGGTCATATATGAAAGTGAAGGTCAATGTCTGTCTAATTAACTTTAAGGTCTCTCTTAAAAGATTCGTATGTTGAAGTCTGAAGACAATCCATCCATATATAACAAAGTTATAGCCATTTCAGCATCAGCAGAAATTTAGCAAAATAAAGACATTTAAACTTGAAGGTCAAGGTCATTAATGTATATGTATGTCAAGTTGAAGATGGTCTACTTGACCGTCTTGACCCAAGGGCCAAGGGAGGTATGTTATGGCCAAGTATGAAGACAATAAACCTACAACCCAAAAAATTATGATCAAGGTTAAAGTTTGCGACCGGCAACGCCACAGTGACTGTGACAAACCTCCATATTTTCTTCGAAAAAAGGGCGAGCTAAAAATTCAATATTAAATGATGACTTATTCAAAGGCCAAAACATGTGAGCAACAAGATTTGTTAACTTGGGTATATTCATCATCTTTTAAGTTCTAAAAACAAAATATTATATTTAAACTCATTAGAATTGGAATCTAAATTAAATGATTAGCAACTTTAACAAGACCTGTCGGTAGGATAACAACGCTCGACTATTCTTAGTGCTAGTAAAAAAGCCTTATGAAAAGATAATTAAAATTTTTTCTAAGTTAACAAAAGGATAAAACATTTCTTTAAATCCATGTTACAGTTAAAAGCCTTGAAGAGAGTTATATAATTATTCTCTCAATGAAGAGTATAAAATTTCAACTTGTTTCAAAGCCAAGTGTCAATAGAATATGAAAATATCTGAGGTGGTATGCAAACTTTAACATAAATTCAAAGGCGAAAAGGGGGCATTAGTCTGTCAAAATGCTTGATACAGTTACCTCCTGTCTTCAGGTTAGGTCATGATGGTAAACTAGTGTGCAAAGTTTCAAAGCTATATGTCAATGGACTTTTAAAATACTTGAGGTATTACAAAAACTTTAACGTAAATTTTAAGTCGAAAGAGGGGCATAATTCTGTCAAAATGCTTGATACAGTTCCCTCTACCTGTCTACAGGTTGGGGTCATGATTGTAAAAAGGTGTGCAAAGTTTCAAAGCAATTTGTCAATGGACTACAATAGCTCTACTTATTCTTATCGGATAGTCGAGCTAAAAATCATGAAAATTATATACCTAGTATGTTGAAATTTATGACATTCTCCAAATAAATGTTTTTCAAAGGTTTTTCTCTTTACAATTTTATTAAAAAGCCATGATAGCCCTTGATTGCTAACCTTAAAGTTTAATTATTTATCTATTTATATATTTCTTCTTAAAAATTTGACAAAATCCAAACAAAACAGTGATCCCTGAAAGAATGCATGGGTTTTCATAGATTTGACATTGTGACCTAATGTTTTTCCAAATGTTACCAAAATCTAATTTCGTAAGACACAAATTCAAAAACAGTTTCAAATTTTAAAGAAAACTGTCACCAGGGATTTTTTGGCTGATTTTATAGCCGTAATTGGGTCATATTCCAAATTGAAAATAGTATATTATTTCCCCAATCCACGGGAAATAAATCCCAATTGAAAGTTACAAAATACAAATATTGAATAAATATTCTAAAATCTTTAAAAAAAAAAAAGGTCTTCTTCACCATAATAATGCTTAAATGTTTGAAGATGCCATCCTAGACAGTAATTGTTTGCATCCATTTAATCACTGTTAAATTTCAGTCATGCATTTTTTCTCAAGTTTTAACAAAACACCGCTGAAATTCCTAATCCCATGGGTATGGATCATGTTCCCAAAATCCTGGAAAAAATCCCTGGAGCTTACTTTACATTTGGCTATGAGCACTATTCATACCTAACCAATATATCATAGATACAAAAATTCTGACAAAGTTTAAAGATGATCAAATAAATATATAAAGAAGAATGTAAACAAGGTTTTTCCTTGATTTAATCTGGTTATCTAGTTTTTACAAAAGATTTACACCTAAGAATCATTGATATAAACACATGCTTACTATGTTTGAAGACAAGTTTTAAAATGTTTTTCTTTGATTTGATGTGGATAAAGTAACAGAACTTTGTCACTTTTCTTTATTCAATATGTCTGTTGCAATTTGGTTATATATTAAAATATTAAATTACCAGTATCTGAATAAACTTATATTCAAATCCAACATTGTTTTACATGAAAATGGCTTTATCTAAACTTGTAAAAGTGCATGTATTCTTTGCTAGATAGGTTTGGGCATATAACAGTTAATACTTCATATTTAATACAGTCAGTTAAATACTGACAGTCACATTTTCCACAAGTTATTAAATCAACTTTAACTTTGTCAAGTTGAAAGTTGTTTTCAGTGCTCCGGAGGGATAGTGTCCTTTCCAGTTTTATACTTCAAAATAGCAGGTGTCACATTCCAAGCTGTAAAATGTTGCCGCAAACTTCACTTCAATATTGTTATATTTTTCTGGACCTTCAGGATCATTGATTTGAACTGAGTACTGCTTTTGGCTACCATTTTAGCCGGTGCTAGGAGGTGTAGGGGCTGTATAACTTTTCCCTGGAAAGACTCAAGCAAAGTCTGCCTTTTTCATGTAATTTTAGAATCTCCCTTTTCCCCAATTTTTTAAAATATACATATAGCAAATAACTCTTCTATCTTATGCAGCTCTATGATTTCAAAGTAAAAACTCTGAAACTATCTATTTCTCTATTGTTCTTTATGTAGATAAAAAAACATGACCTGTAATAAAATTATGAATCATTAAAGTAAACAAAATATAATAGCTCACATATAGATTATTCAAAATCTGTTTTAGATACATAAAAAATGCCTTTTACTTTCAAAATAATTGGATTCTAGTGGCTAACCATCTTATTAACTTAGCCTTAACACAAAAGCTTGAATGTGACATCATTTCATTTATATTTGTTATTATCTTTTAAATAGAACAAACTGTACATACATGTATATAATGACCTAACCCACCAGTATGCGATATTTTCCACAAAAATATTAAAACATGAAACACTTTCCCAATCTCTCAAAGTTATGCACACTCTATGACTATCAGCAAAAACTGTAAATTAAGAGGTTATATAAAACACAAGATTCTAAAGATTTATAAATAAAAATGATATCTAGTTTAATTAAAAGAAAGTAGTCACATCCTGTCATTTTGTTGCTTCCACATAAATGAACATACATTTTATGTACTATATAAAGTGCTAATGTGAGGGTGATGAAGGCACCCCTATAAAAATGTTGAGCGTTCTTTGCGTTACTTATTCTTTGCGGTAATTTTGCGCAGTCTCCGCCATGTTTTAATGAGAAAGAATAAAGGCAATGAATTAACAACATATTCTTTTCTTTATAGGTAAGTATTTACAAGTAAGAGAAAGAAAAAGACTTTCCTCGATAGCTTTTCAATATATTTTTTGTTTATCGTAAATGTTATCCCTGACACTGTATTGTTTAGATTGCAAACATGTTTGAAGTTGAGACGGATAAACGTTATACATACGTATTGTGAGATTCATCTTTATATCATCATATTTTTACTGTTTATTGTTAATACGCATTTTACATGATAATTATGAACTTTTTATAAGTAGAATACAGTTTAATAATTGTTAAGACAATTATTTAGAAAAGCATGTATTATGCCATATTTGGAAAGAGCTCGGTAAATGAACCCAAAGGCAAATAAACGACTTAAAGTCGAACATATAACATATTGTTTTGAACATTGTTGAATAAACCGACTTAAAGTCGAACATATAAAATATTGTTTTGAACATTGTTTATATGCTTTTTGTCGAGCTGAACATATAAAAATTCATTATTATCTTTCATCTTTTGTTAAGTATATACAGTAATAAGTGCCAAATAATATGATTGTCAGTATTATCTTTTGTGCCAATGATTTAGGTTGTTATTGTTTTATGCATAATAGTGAACTCTCAAGTATCTATAGTAGCAGTTTAGTAATCATCAGTTTAATATGTTCTTATTTCAATCAGATATATAAATAATCAAGGTTGTGTTGTTAATCAGGTTATTATTATTCATTCCAAACATTTTACATTATTGCAGTATTATCATGATAATGATTTATATTTTAATACTCTTTGCATGTACCCCTAGACATGAGTAAAGTTGAAACATTGTTATTTTTAGTTGTGAACAATAATTTATGTTGTTATGGAACGACAGTCTCCGCTATGTTTTTATGAGAAAGAATAAAGGCAATGAATTAACAACATATTCTTTTCTTTCTAGACTCCCGTATCATATCTGCAATTTGACCCGGCTAACACTAAGTTAAAAAGAATCATGAAATTATAACTATTGTGACTGTCAGGTGGGCACAGGCTTGACTTTTCCAACTTAAAAGATTAACTATGCTCATCCTTGAGTTAAGTTTTTTAATCACAGCAATTTATTGAAATTCTTACTGAGTATGTCTAATTTGAATAAAAGAATGAATAAACTAGGTATGGGAAGCTGTTTTCCTAATTACTAGTCAAGTAAAGTTAGTCTTTTCTTTAAAAAACTGCCAACTTTTTTAACTTTTCAAAATGAAACTATATATTCATATTCATTAGTGTGATCACCTTCATTGTATAGAATTTTAAACATATCTTCTTCGCTTTAAGACAAAACATGTTTATTTCATATTTACAAAAAGACTGTGTAGCAATTATCAATATTTTCTTATATTAAAATCTTTAAGATCAAACACATTTAAGAAAGTAGTATGGGAGTAAAAAATATCCTTGAAAACCATAACTACCTTTAACTCAAAATAAAAGATTCAACATATAGGTTTTGTCATAATTATGTGTTCTTTTGTACAAGTATAAATCAAGTATGTACATAAATAACAAAGTAATGACAACTTAAGCAAATTTCAATAATTTAACCTTTCTTCATGTTAAAGGTCATATCAGAATAAATCAGCATGTTGGTTTGATAATAAGGGTTCTTTTGCCTAAAGTGTAAATCAAATATGTACATAAAGAACAAAGTTCTGGCAAAGTTCACTTTAATATTTGATGCTGATAGTAAAGGTCATATAAAGGTCAAGGTCAAATATATTAATTACTTTACATTAATATGGTTAAAGAAGAAAGCCACCGTCACTTTTTCATATGGATAAAGAAGAAAGCCACTGTCACTGATTCAATCTTAATGAAACACTAACTGGAAATTTTTTTTCTGTAACAGAGGCACTATTTTAGTGCCCAAAATATCCTTAAAGCATGCAATATTGTGTGAACATCTTACCTCCTCTAAATTCTAGAAGTTTTAAGACTCATGACATTTGCTTCCAAACAAATATGATTCCTGGCCCCATTGCTGGTCTTTAAAAAGAAATTTCTGACAGGATGAAGAAACAAATCCTGAAAATAAAAGTATATCTATGATGTAAATAGAGACTAATTTATATTTAAAGATTATACAAGGAAGCTATTAAACTTTTTAAGACCAGATCTTACTCAAGACGAGCCCAATATTTCTTTAAATTAAGTTTTAAGTTAAAACAAGGCATTATCATTGGACACAATGATTTTTTTCTAAAAGGTTCCTTGGTAGTGGTAAAATGGGACACCTTAAATGAAGTTATGTATATAGTCTGTTGTCTAAACTCAAATCACCTTGCCACTTTTGTATGATGACATTTACTGTTGCTAATGGTGGGCAAACCACATTTTAATAGGGGATACATGTAAATTGTAAATATATTACTTTGAATTAAGTGTGCAACATATAATCTGTATCTGCCACACTGAAAAACAACCCTAGTGCAAATGCAAATGATATTGACCATATATTGATATGGCATGACAAGTATTGTCGATACTGTATTTGATTGATACATCAATATTTGTTTATAAATTCCAGGGACAGTGTTCTTTGTCTGAAAGAGGGTCCAGTGGGCCACATGTCTCAATATAGGGGGTGTTGATGGATCAGCTGACAACAAAACATGTTAAAGTCAAATTTTAATACATGTATACTGTATATACCTTTAATGTGATTCCGCTTTGTCAGCCATGTTTGATTTCACCAAGTCTGTCCAAAGTGAAAGTAGGCCAAAATTCATATAATAACAAAGCTCACAATGTAAATGATGAGCCATTTGCATGTACACTTCCAGTTCTATGTTTTAAGAATAATTTTAAACAAAAATAAAAATGATAACAATAAGAAAATTTACCTTGAATGTGCTAAATTTCTGAAGACCAAGTACAATCTGTTGTAAAGTTTTATGCACATTTCATGAATGGCAAAATCCAGTTTAAAGTCAGTTTTAGTGCAGACAAATGCTACTTTTTGCAGAAAACACAAAAAACCTTGCAAAAACTTAAATCTTAGGAAAGTAGTTTATCTGACCTTGAAAAAAATGGCCTCCATGACATGTGAAAAAAGTAGTACCATGAAAATAAACATCATTTACCTATTTCTTGTGTACATGACAAACAGACACACTTCACTGTTACACAATATAAGGGTTAGATTTTAAAGTCTGATTGTGTTTTTATTTTAATTGTAGTTCATAAGGCTATAAATGGTGATTGTCTTTTTGCATTACTTTTTTACAAAAAATAATGGAGGCCATGTGCTTAGAAGGACATGAGATACTGATTTATTTGGAATTAAGTTTTGAAAGATTTTTGTATTTGCTGCAAATAAAGAATTTGTTGGCACTAAAGCAGACTTTAAAATGGATTTTGTCATTCATGAAATATGTAGTAACGCTTGGACAGATATAACGGCGGAGTTGATAGAACTTTAACGGCGGTGCAGGAATTTTTAACGCCGGGCGGGTATGTTAACGGCAGATTTCCGTCAGTGAGTTACATTATAACGGCGCAACCTTTCGGCCGGACAGGTATAACGGCGGAGCGAATAGCTTATGGCGGAGCGGATAATTTTAACGGTGGATTTCCGTCATAAGACATTTACATTGAATTCAGGGGTGTCAAAAGTCCGGATTAATCCGGAATTCCGGATTTTCCCGCCAAAAAGTCATTTCTAAGATAAGTGCAAATTCGATGAAAAAATTCGATGGGGGGGGGGGTGTAAGGGTTCAGTTGTTTTAAAAAATCCTCGGTCATTGACGGATACAATACTGTAGTTAACGTGAGTATCATGAAAAAGAAATCGACGAAAAACGGTATAAGTGCGACCGGTACCGGTACGGGATGTATAGGTTTTACCTTCGTGATCAAAATCACCAGACGCTTCGCTTCTACTGATTACAACCATAGATCGAAATATTCAAATTGTCTTTTTGAGGTTCTTTTAAAGTTATGTGCTTGTTTTAAAAGTTGTTTTATCTTTTATTGTTTACACTCAACTTTTATAACTCTAATTAAATGCAACAGAGGGAAAAATTATGTGACTTGGTCAGAGTTAAAATGGCAAAAAATTATGACAAATACATTTAAAATATATTGGTGAAGTGTCGGGGAAATTGTTTCTAGTGCATCTTAAAATGCTGAAATTCAATTTTTCCTGGGGGCTTCACCCCCTAGACCCCAAAGGGGCTTTGCCCCTTGACCCCAATTGGAACCTGCGGCCCCCAAACCCCCGGCTTTTTCAGGATTTTAAATTTAGACTTATTGACACCCCTGTGAATTATATAGTTACGGCGGAAAGGTCCCGTGCCGCTTTCCATAATAGTGTTACCCTGTTCCGTCATTCCGTCCTTCCGTCATACTGTCATTCGGTCATCACCAGTTTCTGTTCATTATCTTAGTAACGGTTGCATACATTCAACTCAAATTAGACATATGGATATATCATAAGAAAATACTGATCAAATTTGAATTTGGTCATGGTCCGATGATTTTTGACAGAGTTATACCTCTTGATAAACTTTTAAGTTTCCGTTCATTTTCTCCCCAACGACTTACACATTCAACTCAAATGATACATGGATACTTCAATGAAATGCGCAGACCAAGTTCGAATTTGGTCATGGTTCGATGATTATTAGCAGAGTTATGCCCCTTTCACTTTGAAAATAATATGAACATTTTCAGTTCCCATTCATTATCTTCCCAATAATTGTACATATTCAACTCAAATTTACTGTATGGCTACGTTAAAGGAATGTGCATGTCAAGTTTGAAATTGGTCATGGTTTAATGATTATGTCCCTTTCACTTTGAAAATAATATTAATTTTTCAGTTTCCGTTCATTATCTCTCCAACGATATTACACATTCAACTCAAATTTGACATATGGATATATCAAAGGATGCACATATCAAGTTTGTATTTGGTCATGGTTCGATGATTTTGGGCAGAGTTATGCCCCTTTCATTTTGAAAATAATATAATTTAGTCATGTGCCGAAATATATGGCAAAATTTCTTCCCTATTGATTGTAGCGTGAGAAAATAAAAAAAATCTCGCTATTCTCTTGTTCTCACTTTCCCCAATGATTTACTGAATTTATTATCGACAGGTTAAGAAGAATACGTCTATCAAATAAAGGTTAATCGTATGGCTTGTTTAAAGTGACATTATTTCATTTTTTCAATGTGAAATCGACCTGAATTGACTATATAATTCAAAAATTATTTGTTTTAATGATGTATAACCTACACCTGGTATTGTAAAATGTTTGCATCAAATATTAATCTGCTTAATATAAAATATTGCCCCAGTCTTTTTTTAGAAATTGAACGTAGCAGTTTAACTCCTATGAATTATTACAGAAATTTCCTTTAGACACTTTAGATATTTATTGTTTATGCAAAGTAAATTATAAAATTTAAAGGCATTATGGCAAAATGTAAACTTATTTAGTTTTTTTGTTCACTATACCATGGATGGACATAATGTGACATCAATTTAAGTGTGAGGACTACTTGGTATCATTGCCAAAACACGTACACTAACCTAACATCAAATTCAGGACGTCAAAATGATAGATTCCCTAATAGAACTGGCTGTTGGTCTAATATTGGATACGATAAAAGAAAGAGTACACTATCAAGGTAAAACTGCTGCATTTTGTGAAGAAAATGAAGAAAAAAATATTTTGTAATAGCAAACATGATTTTACATCAGAATGTATGGTTGAATAATATATAAGAACAAATAACGTGTGTCGGCAAAAAATTTGTAACTTATGCTGTGTTCTCACCGCCGATCAGATCAACTCGATCAAGCAAGATCAAGCGATCGGGTACCGCTCTAGCTCGGTCTGCATGCGTGATCGGGGTGGTCGGAGATGTCTACCTTGGTCGGCATGTCTCGGGCTTCCGACCCGAATTTTTTTGACATGTAAAAAAAATTCGAGTAGCGATCGAGTAGATAAGCAGTGTAACACCGCACTTTGGGGTCCAACACACTTTGGGGTCCGACTCAGAGTGCGTTACGCACTTTGGGATCCAATTTTGACCCCATAGTGCGTTAAACAGGTACATATGTATTTTTTACATCAGACAAACGACCGCACTTTGGGGTCATAAATATTCAATCAATAAAAATGAATTTTCATGATGTTTTTAATAATATATTGTAGTCAAAGCCAATGGTAAACAAAAATCAAGGTATTAAAAAGACTCAAAACAATTTGCAATGAATTAAAGTAAAATCAATAGGGATTTAAAATGATCTTTATCAGTTAGTGAAGAACACAACATCAAATAAAGAATTTGTATCAACTAATAAGCTCAATTTTTTTCTCTCAAATTTTTCATTTATATCAAAAGAATGTACACCTTTCGTTAACTTCATTGTTTTAGCTAATTGCATCATTTTCCCGTTTTTTATTACATATTTTATAAATATATGATAGTCTTAGCATAGACAAAGGTATAATTCTGGACAATCTTAATTAGAGATTTCAGTAAAATGTGCCTGATAATATGTTGAAAGGGCCATTTATGTAGCTTATCTTAATGTAATATTTAAGAAACTTGACTATATATAGATGCGGCTTTAAGTAGTTGTCCGTACAGGCAGTACTCAAAAGTATCATAAACTGTGTAAGAAGTCACACATTAAGAGCGGTACTTTATAAAAATGTAAAGTTCTCTAGATCTAGAGGGGATGGTGGGGTTTCGACCCCCCCCCACACCCCCCAAAATTATATTTTAAAGGTCCATCATGCTTTTATTGGTATTTCTTAAAAGCTTGTTAATTTTGGTGTACTTCTATAGTATCCAAAGAGTTACTCATTGGTCAATTACCTGAATCTGATCTTTTCATCTGATCCTTTTTGGCAATGAGTTAAGTTATAGTGAATTAGTATTTTATATGGTTGTCAAATAATACAATGTTTACATTTTGTTACTTTTATGACAAATTATTTCACATTTATCGCTACTTTATTAAGGTAACAAGCATTTTACATTTCTCTGATACCATTATTTAAATATTATAAAATTCATGTTTGCCACTTCAAGATTTCCCTTTAAAAAAGCCTCTGGTGAACGGTTATTAAGGAGCTTACAAAAAAAGTTTGTTGATAAGCTTAATAATGTATTTGTAAAAATCACTATTTAAAGTCCGATCGACAAACTTGTTCTTTCATCGGAACATTGTAATAGAGTATATTTATAGTATTTTGGAAAAAAAAATAACTGCATTTTATTTCATCCCCATCATGTTTAAAATGGGGCTCAATATGGCACCAACAGTTATGAAGTAAATGACTGACACAGGATATTTTTTACAGCAGCTTTTAATTTAAGGAATACATTCACAATTTATGTACTAGAGTACTTTGTTATACGGACACAATGTTGAGATATTTCAAGTGGTAAAATTAATGAAACTTTTAGCACTTAAGCATCAAACAAAGTATCGACCGCCAACTTGTACTCCATCTCAAATAGTTCAATGTCGCAGATCGAAAAACGTCAGAACTCAGTATCTAAGCAGAACTCAGTTGACACGTTAAGAATTCTGGAACCCAAAGTGCGTTGATATGTAGCATATTAACGCACTTTGGGGTCAATTTCTCGATTTTGACCCCAAAGTGAGTTGGACCCCAAAGTGCGATGCGAAGTGTAACGGACTTCGGGGTCGGACCCCAAAGTGCGTTGGACCCCAAAGTGCGGTGTTACAAAGCAGTCGAGAAGCGATCGTATAGTGATCGAGTAGAAGATCTAGTTGATCGAGAATAAATCGTGTAACGATCTAGTTTGGTCGGGTATGAACCAGGAATGTTTGAAGATTTTATTCTTAACAATTTGATACACGACTATTCACGACTCGATTACGATCATTACGATCTGGTCGGGTGGAAATCTGGCAACGATCGAGCAGAGGTCCAGTTAGTCGAGTTGAGATCGTGTTTGACTCGCGTATAGGTCTGGATGATCGAGAAGAAGTCGGGATGTTGGTCGGGTTGTCGTCGAGAAGAAGTCCTAAAACATCGTGTAGGGTGGACTTGAGGTCGTGTAGGAGTCGTGAATGTGCATTTAATCCAGCTTGGTCGGGCTTCATCGGGGAATTAATGTGATTGGGACGATCGAGTTGATCTGATCGGCGGTGAAATCATAGCATTATTTGGTCCTACATGTGGTATGTTTGTCGCAGTGGACGATCTGTTAATTGCTTTCACTGACGATGGTCTGGGAAATTATGGGGTATTTAACTGATTCTAACTGATTTATTGCCAGTGTAAGATTAAGCAAATATGACTTTTGTACTAGGTGATGCAAACAAAAATTGGTCTCATATGACAAATTCAAACGGCTCAACTCATTATGTCTAATGAAAAACTTTTTGTCATGAATGGTTATTGTTATTACGCCAAGCATGTTCTTTACTTTGTGTTAAATGCAGTTGGCGATTTAAAAACAAGCTAACACATTTTAATCACTCTATCCCTGTTTCTCGTAACATCTGGGTTTCTCGTTTTATCGGGACATGCTTCAAACAGAAGGAATTGGCGCTCCGGAATCTGAAAATGTGTCTATTTTGTAGAGCTGATATAAAGTAGTTTACTTATTTATTCCATTAGGCAATATGCCCATGATGGCAAAAAATTACAAACATACATAAACCTAAAAAGTTGATTTTACTTAACTAGTTCAATAAATTCACTATTAATCTTAACTCATTCAATATTCGCGATATAATGCACGAAGAATTATTATAAATTTTCCAAGAAAAAAATATAGTTGGAGGTTAAATTTGTTTACACAGAGTTTTCAATAGGAACGTTCTATAAAGGCTGTTCCAGTCGTTTGAAAAAAAAAACTTTCGTTAAGTCTACCGTTTGAAGAAACATTTTTAGAACAACGAATTTTGAAAACGATTGGTTTTTTTTCTTCTTTTTTTATTTCACTTTACTTTTTTCAACCGAAAAACAAAGTATTTAAAGTGAAATAAATGTGAAATTAAACTGGTGTGCGACTTTTTGTTTTGACGGTTTATGTTCTGTTTGGCGCTATATTGTGACGTCACGTAAACAATATTTGAAACATCTGTACAGCGTTAATTAAGAAATAATATATTTCAAACAGTGGTTTTATTGCTCAATAAAGAGTTCGGATGCGAGGAATTATTAATCAATACGCATCCGACCGACAAATTTGTCTTTCAGTCCAGACGTTTGTCAATTAAAATGGACCATTATCAAAAATTACTAGGGGATGTTTATATTAATGCAACTGGGTCAATTTTCAGAAGTGCTTAACAAACAGTGCCAAAATAATTATCTCAATCATTCAAAATACTCACCACCATGACGATAATATACAAAGCTTTAGTCTTTTAATCCAATTCTTAAATGCATTTTCATAATCTTTTCGAGGTATACTGTTCATACACTGAAAAATAGCCGAACCGAGGTTGTTTCGCGTTTGATATTTTCCTCAAGCAAGGTGTTTTTTTCAGTCTCGGAAATAGAAAAAGGTCACAGAGGGCAAGATCTGGCAAAATAGGAGGGTGAGGAAGATCGACAAACTTTTCTTGTTACGGATATTCTCGTACAACGGCTGCTTTGTGTGACTGTCATGCAACAACCTGACACCACGGAGACCAGGTGCTGGTCGACGGGTTTTGAAATATTTCTTTAATTTATAAAGAACCTTGCCTTACAGATCTACTCTTTGGTACGGCAATTTGAATAGCATGAATTTGATTGGTAAAGAAAATTACATACATGACCTATTTGACGCCAATGGTGCGTTTTACTATGCAAGGTTTTTGACCTCCTTTGGTTGCCCATAGTTTGTTATGTTCCTCCGCTTGGGCTCATAAAAGTGAACCCACGTCTCATTGCCAGTGATGCTATTTGCGAAAGATCGATGTTGTTTTTAGGGGACTGTTTCAGCAGTTGTTTGGAGATTCTTACCCAAGCAAGTTTTTTGCTCTTTTGTAAGGAGATGGAATATCCATCTGGCACTTATTCTTCTCTGGGTATGAGCTGCTTAACCAGAAATACCAACGCATTTAGCTTTATACCTTCATGTATTGTTAATCTTGCATCAGTAGCAATCAAAATCTTTTACTTTCTTCAACCATTTTTGGCGAAACATATGATAAACAAGATCAACAAGGAAAGGCGGCGTCCAATGAACGCAACCCCCACACGACCCAGCAACAAGAACACCACCGTGTGACAGTTCGTTGTTACCATAAACACGACATATTTCATTAAATATGAATTTCATTAAATATGTATTTTGCCAAAAAACCAAGAATATAGCGGTTCTTGATATAGGACAGTATTTGGTTAAAAAAGGGAGACCTTTACCAAACCATTTTAGTTTTAGTATACACGAGTAGATAGCGTTAACTGAGCTATTTTCTGTCAAAGCTAGACCGAACTGATTTACACATGTATTGTATCAATTGAGATCTTACACAACCATCTATTCGATACATGTCAATAGTTCGTAAAAGCGAGATATTGGCTTGGTTGCATTCATATTTGAACACCCCTCGTAACGATGAAAGATCTTTGCGTATAGTCCTACAATTTGGTGTGAATAGTTCGTCGATGTCCCTGACCTGAATGGATGGAATTTAATGTCATTCTTATACACCACAGACTATTTGTAGGCTAAGATATCAAATTTATTCTTCGTATGACAAATAAGAGTTATAAATCCAAAGTGTTCTGAGTGTTTTGGTCTTGTCTCTACCTAGGACTTTTTGGTTGTGTACAAAAATACGATTTATAGCGCATAATAAAATGTCGCCGTGAGACGTCGATTTATAAAAGTGTTTTTATTTTATGCGCTTTATCTGTAGTTTTAAAGTCTTGTTTGAATTCGGCTATAAATTTTATTATTTGATTAAGTTCAGAGTAGATTCTTGTTATTTAAATTCGTCCCTTGGTCTAAATACTTCATATAGTTAGAGTACATCCGAGGGAAAAATACAAGATCGTTCGGATCAATCTACAAGCAAACCACTTTGTGTGTTTAAAGTCTGATATCTTACCCATCAGATTTCATCGAGACCCCAAGCTCAAAATCAATGTGGTTCCCAAAATTCAAAATGGCCACCGAGATGGTAGCTGAATTTTATTAAATATCAACATACACTTATATTTATGTTGAAACTACCAAATTAAGATATTCTAATCATTTTTGTTAAATATGAATATTGTAAATGAACTATTTTTTTAAATAAATTGATTTTTCATGAAAAAGAAGGATAAAATAACAAATTTTCAGCCATTTTATAGTTGAAAAATGTATGAAAAATCGAATTCATTACCAAAAACTAAGTTTCACTTTTACTGGTGCTTCAAATGAGCCATCAAGTATATCAAACAATCATTAGTAAACAAGTTTATGGTATATTTTGTCATTTTACAAAAGTTTGCTACACCTATGGCTTTTCTTTGACTTACTGAGGCGACGCGAAAAGTGGGTGGGGTAAACAGACCCTAATGTAAATAATGGTAATCACACACGCTGCCAACATAATCACTTTAGTGAAAATAATAATTTAAAATCCTACTGATGTTTGGCTCAATTGCAGATTTATTTATAAAATATAAGTACAATTTCTCATTTTTATGTATTTGACCTTTTATCGTATTGTGAAAAATGGCCGTTTTCATTTAAAGGCCTCCTGTTACAAGTTCAAACAACTATGAATCTATGAAAATGAAAAATGCTTCAATATGAAACTTGGCACAAATGTTGACTGGATTATAGGCTCTGTTACTGCATGCTCAATCTTAAATTTCCTGTTACCATGGCAACGGGGGACGTCTCAAAATTGCGTAAAATCACAATTTTGCATTGTTATTTTCCATCAAAACTGATTTCAAAGTCCTGCAACTTCTTAATGGATTGAGATAGAGTAAAAGGCTTTTCAGCGTTTGTTACACGTTACCTTAAGATCGACCTGAGGTCATTTTAAACCTGTCACATGTCCAAAATTTTCTTGGTGATGAGGCGTCTTCCCCCTTCAAACCCCCAAACAGAAGGGGGCACATCCCCCTTCTGGCAACCTCTTGATGTACCTTTTTGATAGGGGGCGCCTAAAAAGTGATCTTTTTTTAAAAAACATTTCCCATATACTCTCATCATTTCTCGTAATTAATAAAGCATTTGCAAAAAAACTCTTCTTCAAATAATTATTTCAAATGAGTTTCTACAGCATTAAGTTTCTAAAGTTATAGGAGAACAAATAAATTTTACTTCAGCAAATGACAAAATTCGAAATTCTCTCTTTTCTTTTAAAGATTTAGTTAATTCGATCAAGAAAGCAAAAGATATAGCAGCAGGTCCAGATGTCATTTACTATGATTTCTTAAACACCCTCCACATCAATCTCTTGAATAACTGCCATTTTGTGGCCTTCTTAACATATTTAACAACATTTCGTTATCTGGTGAATTTCCTAAAAGTTCGAAAGGAGATGTGATTATCCCAATTCCTTAACCTGAAAGGGATATCACTGACCCTTCAAATTACCGACCAATTTCACTTACAAGCTGCTTATGCAAAACATTTGATAGAATGGTTAGTAATCCCCTGGTATGCCATTTAGAAGTTAAAGGAATAATTTCTAGCTTTCAGTCATGTTTCCGTGAACAACATAGTACAGACAATCATCATATTCATCCCGATTTTTTATCTTTAATAAATAAACAACACTCGGCTTCAATTTGATTTGATATTGTAAAACCTTATGATACAGCATGGAAACATGGTATTCTTAAAGATATAAAGGATGCAAGATTTAATAGTTGACTACCAATCTTTCTTTCTACCATTCTTGTCGATAGAAACTTTAAAGTAAGACTTCAACTTCTGATGAAAAGCTTTCTGTTCAATATGCAAATTACAGCTACAATATTTTAACAAACTTATGCAAGCTAGCCCGTTTGTTTAAAAGATAGTTTGGAAAAACTTTAAGTAGACCCAAAGTATATTCTTCAAAATGGTATGATGTTTCTCTGTGAACTTAAATTTTCCAGAAGTTCAAATCATTCTTTAAAATTTTAAAAAGTCATCCATTTCACCTGATGTTACTTAAAAACATTTTTCAAACTTCAAAGAACATCTAGATTTTATTCATATTTACACAGACGATTCCAAAGATTGTTGCAACGACGGTGCAGTTGTCTATAAAAATCATTTTACAACGTGAATGAGACTACCTGTATCTATATTTACTGCTGAGATTTAGCCTTGTTAATCATTTTACAGCATAATAATTTGTAACTTTTTTCAGATTCACTTTCTGTGCTATTTTATATCAATCAAAAATATAAAATTTGACAATATTATGGTAAAGAAGCTCTTGTTGTGATTTCATGATATATTAAAAAAAAGGCAGTAAAATTATGTTGGATCCCAGGCCACGAAGGAGTACAAGAAAATGAAAAGTTTGTCTAAAGAAACCTTAAAAAACTCAACCTTTACTGCAACCAAAATTGTGATTTTTAATCTTCAATAAATAAACTTATATCATCTGAATGGAAATCATATTGGAACAAATGATATAAACCCCTGACTGAATGTGTCACTATCTCTATCTCTTATAAACCATCATGATCAGGTTGGTCTTCTGAGATAATCAACATGACACAATAGAGTTACACACTCTCAACTTTAAACTTGCCATTATGCTGAATGCTATAATCTTGCACAGGTTCATCACAGATATTACCGAGTGAATTCACTTTCACAACTTTTTGACTCATGTCCTTCCTTAACATTGATCAACTACTAAAGGATATAAACCTGTATTATAAAAGTTATTAACTCCCTTTTTAACCATTTTTTAGGTTTAATAATCTTATATGAGCAAATTACTATTCATGTAGTGTTCGGCACGGTATGGCCAGTTGTGTGTCAATGTGCCATTTAACCAAAGCACACGATCATAAATTAATAAAAGGTCATTGTCCAGCTTAACTTAAGTAAGCTTAGGAGCTGCATGCCTCCAAATTCATGCTGATTTTCAGGAAAATGTTAAACATGTATTAAAAAGTAAAATATTGTCAAGTGAACAAAGAAAGAAAATTATACTTTCAAACCATACTTAAAATAATTATTAAGTAGGTCAGAATATGCAAATATAGCACTTACAAATACGGTGAAAAATACTGTAAAATCATGGATTAATTGCATATTACATTTAATTTATTTCTGGAATTGTGAATAGTTTAACCTGACTAAAATCTTTAAAATATTTTTTTTTTGGAAGTTGATTTTCTTGAAAAATATTTAAGCTCATCTGGAGGCAATCAACTTGAATTTCTTTTATTTTTTTAAACTCTGTGAAGTTGTTGAACCACATAACACTTTGATTTTGATATAAGCCAATACATGAACTGGTCAAGACAAAAAAAAGCTGATCCAATATTTCTATGACAGCTTCTGTGGACAAATTTGTTGCCAGCAGAAAAAACATGTATGTAACAGTTAAAATGTAGCTGTAATTAGGAAAATGGCTACCGGAGGAAGTAAATGTGCTAAAGCTGATCTTCCATGCACAGCGTTATGCAAATCTAACAACTGCTGTTACATGTACAAGCTACAAAATTTCAAACATTGTGTTAAATATTATTCAGTGACCATTAAATATCACATTGTATTCTGTTAAATATACGTTTTAAACTGTAGAAATATATCATTAAATATTCACATTTTAAAGAAGTCTTCAGTGGTGTCTGTATAAAATATTGTTCTTATATTGATAATAAGTTATTAAAATTGTAGTTTTAAATGTGATTGTATTGAGAGTTATAAGGTGAAGTCCGAAATGTCTAAAAAAAAGCGTGAAGTATGAGTCATTAAATGCAAAACCATAAAAATCCTATACTGGCGACCATCTAACTATCAGCGAACTGAGCCCGCTTATTTTTCAAAACAGCTATGATTTATTACAAGTCAAATCAAATAAAAAGAAATTTCTGCCTATCATTTAGGTAAACAGAGGATGGTATATTTTATATAGCATAGCAAATAGCATACGAAACACAAACAAGTTTTATCACGTTAACAACGGCACAGGAGTTGATAAAGACATTTGATAAAAGCTACATCATACATGTATATAAAACTTGTGTAATAAGTATGTTGATTTCATGTTTTCCAATGTTTTACTGTTATATATCAGAAGATTATATTATGATACACCAGTAGTAAAATTATAAAACATATTTTTTTCTCTAGCAGAACTATATTTGAATGCGGATGCAGATAAAATCATAACTAATAATAACAAGCAGAAATAAATGTCGTCATTCGTAAATTGTGCTTCTTTAAAAGAAAGTCGATGTCATCATATATCATGTTCACAATGTAACGCAATAAGAGACATTTAACAGAACTATATTTCAAAATTGATGTGACGTTATGATATGATGACGTCAT
The DNA here is from genome assembly GCF_026571515.1 of Ruditapes philippinarum. Lineage (NCBI taxonomy): Eukaryota > Metazoa > Mollusca > Bivalvia > Venerida > Veneridae > Ruditapes > Ruditapes philippinarum. The sequence goes on along the minus strand of NW_026857835.1, from coordinate 72,739 downwards.
CACGGAGAATGCGCGACGTTACCCGGGAATATCTGTAAAAATACTTAAAAGCACTTAAAAAGCATGAATTAATGAATAGAAAGGGCATCGAAACACGAGGCTATCTGATTTGTTCCAGAGGGGGTTGTCACATTTTGAAATCCCAGTAAAAAGAACCAATGAACGGTCATCTGAATGTGACATTTTTATCGTTCCCTTCTCCGTCGTCACAAAAAGTGAACCCCAGGGGAAATGAGCCAATCAATGGACATGCTCTGCAGAGCGGGTAACTAATAATGCACTCCAGTTAATGTACTGTGCATGTTTAAAATTGTAGCATTGCTTTCCACTGTTTTACTGTAATATATCAGATAATTATTTTCTGATAAACCAGTATTATCGCATGGTTTCGAACTTTTTCTTTGTTCTTACTAACCCATAATACTTAGTACACTTCACTGAGCATTTGAAAACTATATTGATATATAGCAGTGTTGAACCTAAATATTTACAAAAACGAATTCGTCACACGTATGAATAATTCGCTCGGATTCCTCACACGTGTGTAACAAGTTCGTAGTAATTTGGCACACATTTGTGAATTATTCGTTCAGCACCATCACCCGCCTGGAAGCAGAAACGAAATTGTCACACCTAAAAGAAAAATAAAAAGCGACATGTTAAAAAGTTGTCAAACGAAATTTTCACACATTAATATCACCAAGTAAGATCGCTGGTAGATTGATATCCCCGACGATAAAATCGGGAGGGGGTAATGCTTTTGGCGTTGTACGTGTGTGCGTCCATCTATGCGTCCGAGTTTCGTTTTCTGTGCTAGTTCTTGAAAATTAATGGCTAGATTTCAATGAAATTTTTTTTAAAGAGGAGATGAGAATATCGTTTAGGTTACCGGATTCGACCATTAAACCTAGAGTTATTACCCCTGAATAGTTAAACAATATACATATGAAGTAATTTTCGTTTCCGGGCTATTTCTTGAAAAACTATTGGCTAGATTTAAGTGAAATATGACGTTGTACTGTGAAATAACAAGCGTGAAAATAACAATGAAAATAATAAGACGTAGTAATCATTTATAAAAGAAATAAAGGAAACAGAAAATTTCTTCAATTCAGTGAAAGATCGTTTGTCATTTCACTTGTGATGATAAAAATCAATATTGATTTTTATGATCACAAGTGAAATAACAATCCATCTTCCACTGAACTGAACAAATACCCTCTCTTAAACTATGTTATCCTTGCGTAATGGACGGCTTTACTTATAATTTACATACTTCTTAGCAGTATCTAAGGATATTTATAAACAATACACATATAATGTTATTGACAGAATATGTTATGAAAGTATATGGTAATTATAAGATAATACCACTCATTAGTTATGCAGTATGTATACAGTTATATTCATGTTTGTACTATTTTTCGACATCGGCTTACTGGGTTACAACAAAATTTATAGGAACCATCAACAGGCATTTTTGCTTGAGATTAATCAATTTTGTTAGAGGTTTTGTATCATAATTAAGGATAGTAAATAAATTATCTTCATCAATAGCTGAGGTAAATACTACAAAGAAACTTCAGTCAAGTGATAAGAATTATGCGGCGGGGGATATCAATTCAACGAAATTGCTTGTTTTAATTAGTTTCCCAAGACCCTCATACAGAACGACAAGACATGTTAAGCAGAGAAAACTTGCAAAATTTCGATTAGTGAATCACAGCGTGTAAAATGAAGTTTTGAGCATTATTCATTGGTTACTAATACACCATATGTTTCCAATATGTATGGTATTAGGGACACATAGACTGAGGGAAATGACATAAATGGTCATAAATATGAAATTCTGTTACATTTATTATCTTGAAAAATATTTATATTCTTTCATATTTGGACACAATAACCCATTGAACAAGACATTCAATTACGCATATTAAAGGTCAGGTTTTTAAACAAAAATACTCGTAATTTCTGTTTACTTGATGAATTTCTTTCAAATTTGTATACAATAATAATAAATAAGACGTTCAATTCTTCCGACCTATGTGTGAACTTGACCTCTGGCTGGCCAGTAATCTTGAAGATATGAAAATTTTAAAGTATGTCATATTATTATCCTCCGCCGATTTAACTAAGAGGTGATATTGTCGGACCTTTTAACATAGAGTGTTGGCCCCTGAATAATTATCGTTTTGTATACAAAGAATTATTCATTTTTGCGCTACTTCTCGGTAACTGCTTACTGGATTTCAAGGAGACGTTATGGGAACTGAGGCTACTGTTGCTAATAATAACCGGCATTCGTCGGTTGATAGAAATTTAACGATTTTGCTTGTTTTCTTATATCTGGACGCACTTCTTTAACATTTGTTCAGAATAAAACATTTATATCCCAAAAAGAAGGACATATAACATTGAATTCTCCAAATCGGCCTCCATCCGTTCTTCACTAGCTTTCAGTCTGAAAACTTTAATATTGGCTACAACTTCCGTATAAACGGATGTATTTAGTTAAAGAAGACGCCGCGACATATATCAATTGACCATGACCTTACAATGACCTGACATGGAAAGTCAAGCTGTCTTTAATATGGACACATACTGGTAGGCGTAATGTCATCCTTCGGGGGAACGTGTCGTCTTTAAGTGTAAGCTCTTGTTGACTTCTACCGAGTAAGTTATTATTTGAAACTTAAATCAAGTCCGATAGATGCCGTGGTCTTGTTCATATGTCGGCAATACGACATATATTAACGGGACATGTAACCTCTTGTTGAGGGTATAAATTATGGCGCCTTGACTACTTCTTACTAACATCTGTGCATGAGCATCATACGGAAGCGTCCTGGTGCCAATTCATAATGTTCTATAAAACAAAAACTCCTACTTAGGAGATAAAAAAAGCCCAATTAGGACTTTATAATTCCTACGTAGGAGATAAAAAAGCATAATTAGGAGTTTATAACTCCTACGTAGGAGTTGATAAGTCCTACGTAGGACTTTATTACTCCTGTGTTGGAGATTTAAAAAAAAAGCCTGTTTGGAGTTTATAACTCCTACGTAGGAGTTTATAAGTCCTACGTAGGACTTTATTACTCCTGCGTTGGAGATTTAAAGAAAGCCTAATTAGGAGTTTATAACTCCTATGTAGAACTTATAAAGACCTACGTAGGACTTTATAACTCCTGCGTAGGAGACAAAAAAAGCCTTATTAGGAAATTGTATCTCCTACGTAGGACTTTATGAGAAATGCATACAGATAGCTTTGCAAATCTCACCATTCCGAACTGGAACAAGACACTTAACTCACCACCCCACCCCGAAATTTAAAATCTTAATTATTGAGGACACTTAACCTTTCAATACAGTGTTTCTAGAGTGTGAAGTGACTTAGGGTGAGGCGTCTGTAAGCATTGGCGATGTATCCTGAAAATATTGCTTCACAGCTCTGCGAAAAACTTACTCACTCGACAACAAGCAATTAAGTGCCTAAAATATAAACGAATCAACATTTTAAAAAGGCTTTAAAGATAACATTTTCCTTGCGAATTAAACGAACAATTTATCCATTTTCAGCCGTTTCGAATGATTAAATCCTTATAGGGGCGGGGGTGACGTGCGTGTCTTCTTCCAGCTCCGAAAAAGTGGTATTTGCGAAGCATTATGCATGTAAAAGTTTAAGAATGAAATATATCCTACTTTGCTATACGTTTTTTTTTTGTATAATCAATATAACTAAACGTATATAATACAGAATCATCGTTAAATATGTAGAGAATGACATCTTTAGTGAGTTCAATTTTCGGAACTAGTTGTATTGCTCAAAATAATTTAGATTAATGAGTTCTGGTTATTTTGCTCCAGATCATCTCTGGCTACAGAATAGGGGTATTTACTAAAGCGGCTTGCCACAATTACAATTTGACACATATAATTTATTTTCATACATAATATGCTATCCTAGGTTCTACTCTAGCATACATGTCCGTCGCACTCTGTGCTTTCAGCACTTTGATATGTATCCAACGAAGGAGTTATAATATCCTACGTAGGAGTTATAAACTCCTTATAATGTTTTTTTTATCTCCTACGTAGGAGTTATAAACTCTAAATTAGGCCTTTTATCTCCTACATAGGAGTTATAAAATCCTACGTTGCACTTATAAAGTCCTACGTAGGAGATACAAACTTCTAATTAGGCTTTTTTATCTCCTACGTAGGAGTTATAAAGTCCTACGAATGAGTTATAAAGTCCTACGTAGGAGTTATGTAAGGATCTGACATTCTAGCATTATTCTGAAAGGTACTTACAACAGAACTTTTAATGAAATCCAAGTGACATTGTGAAATCCTATAGCTCCATAATTTGTTGACTTCTACAATAACAAGATTCACTACCTGATTGATCTGAAGGAACACTGTATTAACACTTATTGACTTTGCAATTTAAGCTGATAAAATTGTTAAACTTACCTTTTATGTATAGCAGATAACTGATTTTCTCTTTACATTTTTGTGTAGCAGACGTTGAATGCCAGACATCTTTGAAATCTGTCACTTCATATTTTATATTGAAGATTTCTTATTGTTAATATCAATTTCAGTCAAATTCAATTCAAGAACGTAATTTATGTAAAGTTTATGATTGATTAAGGTCAGAAATCCTTAAGTATTCACTACATGTTTCTGTATATTAATGATTTTCGTATGTAGATTTTATATGAGATTTCAATATGGCCGCCATTGAAATCCAAGATTTCAGATTCAGAAATCCGGCCGTCTGTCCATTGGAGGATTTCCGGATTTCTGTTGTTTCATTGGTGGATTTCAAACATCAAACCTTATAAAAGTCGGAATCCAACCAATGTTGTCACTTCGGTCTTGACCTCCAAGTAATGCAAATAAAGTTTTAAAACCGCCAAAGTTCAAATACAGTAAACATCTTACAAACGACATTGTTATCCAAACTTGTAAGTTGGTATGTATTTATATCCAGTATTATTAACTCACTAGACACTGTTGTTGCCGAAATACTTGTTATAAACTTAGAAAACTTTAAAAGAATTGTATTTATTTTCTCCATCCTGACATACGTTTACAATGGTGTCAGAAGTAATGGGATGGTCTAAATTATTTACCATCCTATAAAACGGACCAGTCAAGTGCATCTCATCCATCCATCCATCCATTAAAAAAAATAACATTTCAACTGGTGAAGAAAATTTTATTTTGTGAGAAACATACAAATGAACTGACAACAACATTATTTTATTCCTTGAATAAACTGTACTTGTATATCTATGACGGACAGTAAATAGGGATTTAAACAGTATAGTACAGTGGATTAACATAAATTATGGGAGACTCTTCAGATTCTGAAATAGAATTTTGTCAGAATATTAACAGAGCTTTGAATTGTGAATGGCAGGGTGGTGAAGCGCCACATCTTCATATTGAAACTGAAAGAGCTGATTCTCCATTGGATGAGTATGACACAAATGATGAAGAACCGCTCGCAGGTCAAGACCGAAGTCCCCCTCCAAGGGGTAGGCCATCAAGGTGGACGAAACACCATGACAGACGTAATGGACTTTCCAGGAAAATGTTGCCAAGAGGGCCAAACATTAAACTTAAATCATTTAGTGGAGATGAAAATTTTGAAGAATTCATAGATCATTTTGAAATAAATGCTGAATTAGGATGCTGGGACTTACATAGCATGAATTTAGCCTTAAGGTCCTGTCTGACGGGAAGAGCCCAAGTTTTTATTTCAAGACTTCCTATTGACATTAAATCAAGCTATCGCAGCCTGGTTGAAGCCTTGCGAAATAGATTTACTAACAAGTATGACCAACAAGTGTGGGTATCTTCTCTGAAAGCAAGAAAACGAGGTTCAACAGAATCTATTGCGTCTTTTGCAGATGCTCTCTCCGAACTTGCACACAAAGCATATTCTGATCTGAGTTACAATGCACAGGAGCGAATGGCTTTAGATCAATTGTACAATAACCTGTGTCCTGAGCTTCAGTATAAGTGCATCGAAAAAAAAACTGTAGTACTATAGATCATGCTGTCAGCATTATACAAACATATGAAAGTGTTTTGGGTTACAAGTAGCAAAACTCACATTCCCAAGGCATCATTGACCAAGACTTTTTATGAAAAAAATGTGAAAACAACTGATATAGAAAATCAGAGACTTAATATTTTAGATGGTAATATCCAACAATGACCAGGTACACATTCAAATAATTGTTCTGCTTGTTAAGTTATTGTATCCGAAAAAGTACAAACATCAATGTGGGTTATTTTAGAGGTACCAAACAAAGACTTTATGTTGCCAGTTTTATTATTTTTAATCTAATTACAAAGACAATTCTCTTCAAATAGTAATTGGTGTTGCTTTAAATGACTCGTCATGCACTTAAGTGAATGGAACAAACTATAGTAATCAAACAAAATAGTGACGTTGGAACTTGCACTTCAATAGGTGACCTATATATATTTTTAGAATTGGAAAAGTAAGCATGGTAGCTTGTGAACCTAATACATGCATATCTCAGATGGGCAGAACAAAAGAAAGAATACCTACTATGCTAAAAGTGTATTAAGAATGACCATAGATAACAACACCTTTCACGGATGATAAAATTAATTTTGGAGGAATGGAAAGCGGGACACGGTAATGCTGGCCTGATCACCCAGGCATTACGATGAGATGACAATTGTGACTTCATTAGGATGATGTCACGTGTGTTAATGGCCATGAGAGTCTGGTCTTAACGTGTGTGATTCTATAATGTGAAGCTGCTGTATTCTGTGGGAAACTTAATGACTGGTAGACATTGGGTTAGAAAAACAGTACCCAGAATAAGGAGACTATCAGAAATTTGTTCAATGCTTTAAAATGGACTAGGAGATATGTAGTATTTAATCTAAAGTAATTGTGTATGAATGTATGCTTTATGTTATAAGTATACACTGTTATTGCTTCCGAGCACACGGGTACCACGCGAGAATCTATCTAGGTTACTATTAGAAACATCTTTGAAGCTTAAAGAAATAGTCAAAACTTGGTAAGACACATATATGTATCAGCTTGAAGCAGCATCACACTATAAAGAATTGAAGATATATTGAAACAATTGCTGATGTTAAAATTCGCATCTGAATAAAATCTTGACATTTCCGCATCTGAAGAATCAACACCTAGGAATTGAATAAAATAATTAAGCATGACATAAAAACTACAATAAGACTGAGGACATTTACATTATCTGATTAAATAAATTTTTCATATACTATAATCACATAAAGTAATAATAATTACAGAACAGCGGAAGTTTTAACTAACTGTGAAATAAATCATAAATATTTTGTGGTCTAGTACCTATTTCGGACAGTATAAAAAGTTCAGGGAATATCAGTCTTAAAGACTTAGGGAGGGGGTGTGTAAGGATCTGACATTCTAGCATTATTCTGAAAGGTACTTACAACAGAACTTTTAATGAAATCCAAGTGACATTGTGAAATCCTATAGCTCCATAATTTGTTGACTTCTACAATAACAAGATTCACTTACCTGATTGATCTGAAGGAACACTGTATTAACACTTATTGACTTTGCAATTTAAGCTGATAAAATTGTTAAACTTACCTTTTATGTATAGCAGATAACTGATTTTCTCTTTACATTTTTGTGTAGCAGACGTCGAATGCCAGACATCTTTGAAATCTGTCACTTCATATTTTATATTGAAGATTTCTTATTGTTAATATCAATTTCAGTCAAATTCAATTCAAGAACGTAATTTATGTAAAGTTTATGATTGATTAAGGTCAGAAATCCTTAAGTATTCACTACATGTTTCTGTATATTAATGATTTTCGTATGTAGATTTTATATGAGATTTCAATATGGCCGCCATTGAAATCCAAGATTTCAGATTCAGAAATCCGGCCGTCTGTCCATTGGAGGATTTCCGGATTTCTGTTGTTTCATTGGTGGATTTCAAACATCGAACCTTATAAAAGTCGGAATCCAACCAATGTTGTCACTTCGGTCTTGACCTCCAAGTAATGCAAATAAAGTTTTAAAACCGCCAAAGTTCAAATACAGTAAACATCTTACAAACGACATTGTTATCCAAACTTGTAAGTTGGTATGTATTTATATCCAGTATTATTAACTCACTAGACACTGTTGTTGCCGAAATACTTGTTATAAACTTAGAAAACTTTAAAAGAATTGTATTTATTTTCTCCATCCTGACATACGTTTACAGTTATAAACCCCTAATAAGGTTTTTATCTCCAACGTAGGAGTAATAAACTCCTAATTAGGATTTTTATTTCCTACGTAGGAGTTTTAAAGTCCTACGTAGGAGTAATAAAGTCCTGCGTAGGAGTTAAAAAGTCCTACGTAGGGCCTTATAAGTCCTACGTAAGAGTCATTCACTCCTAATTAGGCTTTTTCTATCTCTTACGTAGGAGTTATTGTTCTTATAGAATATTTTGAATTGGCACCAGGACACTTGCGTAGCATCACGATATAATTCTTTTCGACATAACATAACTTCTTCCTAATATCTTTTCATGTGTTTTAAGGTATCCTATTAGGGCCATCACGGCTTAAAATAAAGGAAAAAACTATGTTAAAATATGAAAACTACTATGGTGATTATTTTTCTTTTTTATTTGGGATTAAGCGCTTAACACAATTGCAAGCGGCCACAAACTACGCAATCATGGTCCGGAATTGTACAGCAAGAAACCCTTTCTTTCCTTCTAGTCCAGGGTTTACAGATATCGATTCATACAAAAAATAGCAATGTACGCAGAAATTGGAGTTAATGTCATCATACATCATGTCCAAAAAAAAATAAAGAGAAATTTAATAGAACTATATTTCAAAATTGAAAATGTGACGTTATAATATTATGACGTCATAAAGGATTATGCGCGACGTTATGCGGCAAAATAATATTTTAAATCACTTAAAATGCATGAAATAAAAAGACAATTTATTTGTTTAACAAAGTCATATAAGATTGAAATATATTTCATTCGTGAACACCATCTATTCTATTTTCATTCGTGGCAACGCCACTCGTGAAAATAATGCATCTGGTGTTCTCTCAGTGAAATATATAGAGGATATCGAATGAACGTAAGCTTAATACTGAATTTATTGAACGAGTTGAATAAAATTATATCATGTGGATAATGCGAGATTCAACGAGCTCAATAAATTCAGAAATGAACTAACACGAATTTAATATTCTATTTATGACATACCAAAAAGAAAAGACCATTTGAAGTAAAAAAGTACCATTTTTTTATTGACCGCCTGTTGTTTCACGCTAACATTTAGTGCGTCTTAACGCTGTGTTTTTAAACGCAAATGACGTCACGTCAAAATATATGCACGACCTGCAATATCATTTTTACGAAGTCGCAAAAGCGGCACGGGTATATGATAATTTCCAATCTTACACGCAAAACAAAAAAATATCTTTTATTTCGTGAACACCAGCTATTCTATTTTCACTCGTGGCTTCGCCACTCGTGAAAATATTGCATCTGGTGTTCACTCAGTAAAATATATTTCATTATTTAATTTTACCCATGAAATATGGTGCTATATCAGTCAAATATATTTCATATTTTTTGAATATAAATATGAAATATATATACGAAAATGGGCGGAGACAAAACTCATTGGCGTCCGCGCCGAAGCGCGGCGCCTTTTATGGAATGAAATCAGATTTTGTGAAAGGGCGACAGCAACTTCTCGAGCCTTTTAGTCGGACATAATAAAAGCCGATCATTCCGGCCGGTAAGAGGGTGCTTGATTATAATGTCGCGATATATACAATGAAAAAGCGAACTGGATAATTTCGCAATGCAAACATTTTCAAATGAAATAACCTTTTCCGTCAATAAATCGCGCTCTTCGGGGTATTTTTATTTATCATTTTATAGTACACAGTGGGTTATTATGGAATGTTATTGTTATACATGTATCCGAAAGCTGAATAGAATGATGAGTTGATGACCTAAATATTCCGAAAATCTATTTATAGAGGGATGTACTCCTATCGGTAATTCCCGGTCTCTGCTGGTCTATTTTGACAGGGATTTACTAGTGACCGGCGAATAGTACCACACGTTTATTGTCCGGTCTCTCCCGGTTTTGCAGTAGATGTTTGATATCGTTACAGAACAGAACATATATTTTACAGATAAATAAGCTTTTTTCAAAATGAATGTTTGTCACTTAGTTTGGTTACAATGATTAATAAACACAGATCAACTCTCAAATTTATTGATTATTATTATACATAAACATACAATTCGAAAAAAAAACCAACAACAACAATAGCATGTTTTATTTTATCTATATGTGATGAAAACAATTAATATGTACAATAATTGAGAAGAAAGGTAAATTTTTATGGTATTAATATGACACTATCAACTTTGAAACATTTTATTTAATTTGTTATTCGTGTTTAGTAAAGATGCCGAGGAATTATTCAAAGTTACAAATTAGATAATTGATTGATAATTTAAAAAATGATAAAGAAAAATACAAATGTACATGTATATGGTTTAAGAATAAACAATATTGTATATTGAAAGATTAACCATAATTTACTGACTTTTTCCAGAGACACAGATATCTATGTCTCTGCTTTTTCCAGTTAAGTTTTGACTTATAATCGTCGGTCAATATGACAATTGTATTCTTAAAATAATAGTAAATGTAAAAACTCAGTATTAAAAAAGGACATAAAACACAAAAAAAGAAAAGAAAACAATATTCATAAAATCTGTGATTTTTTTTATTAAAATAGATTTTACAATTATTGTATAATAAACAATTATGCTCAACATGATCAACATGGTAATATACCATGATAAGCAGTGTCATATTGTTAGTAAGTGTGAACAGATACCTTTAGCTAATAGCGATAACATAATAACAATTACACAAGTGTGGTGTTGATCATGCGTTACACATATGGATTATAAATGATTGTATACATGTATATTCGTTGCTCATAAAGAAATTACAAGAGTAATATTCTAATCTCTTGCATGCCAATCAAAGTTAATAATGAACAATTTCTTTCGTCCGTTCATTCATAAGTGGAAAAAACCAATTATTCATTGAAAAGTTTATAAGAATATCTTGTCATCATATATCTACTAGTTCATCTTCACCTGCTGCATTTCTTGCTTGGACGCCATTTGATGCTTTGCATCAATGCTTTACTTGTATTTATTATAAGGAACTTCTTTTGCTATTTTTTTAAAAAAAAATCTGATAGATATAAAGCAACTTTTGTTGAATTTTGTTTTGAAAACTATCTAGAATGATAGATAATGGTCTAACTAAGAAAATGAATCCGAACACCAATATCTTTAATCCAGTCATTAACGCTGTACAGACGTTTAAAGAGTTGTTTACGTTACGTCGCAATGTAGCGCTAAATATCGCGTGCAAATTTAAACAAAACAATAATAATATTACTGCGCGCTGTACAATTGCAGTTGCGTAGCAAGCAAGGGGGTTCGTAACCATTTTTCTTTGATAATGAAATTAAATAAAAAGGTTATTTTTTTCGTTTTTCGTGAAATATGGTATATATTTTCACTCAACATGATAAAATGCCTATGTTTCGTGAAAATGTATTCCATATTTTACTCAAACGAAAAAATATCCTCTTAATCTTACATTCAAAACAAACAAAAATCCTCTATTTATGACATTAACCACGGCACAGGAGTGTAATAAAGCCATTCAATAAAAGCGATAAAACACTATAGTCTGTCCCATTAAAAATGGAAATGAACTATTGCCCGGTATGAATTAACAATACGACGTTGAATAAAAAATAAAAAAAATTCTGCAATTTAAAAAAGGTCACCCTCAAGAATTTTCAGGATTTTTCTCTACAGTGTCTACTTTTCTAAGTTTAATTTCTCTACGGCAAGTCTCCGTAGCCATTGCCGAAGTACTCTTCATTTAAAGATGAACGGGAGAAAGCACGCGCCATGTTTCTAAAATGAACATGATGTTCTCGGGCCGTTTCATGATTATTTTACAAGATGTAACAGTTTGGTTGCATTGCATGATGGAAAACTTTAGAAAATGAATAATAAGCAACCATTACATTTAGATCTTACTTTTAAGCTGAATAGAAGAATCCATATGACTTTCGAAAAAAGAACGGCCCATCAATTTTAGTTGTCAACATCACAATGTTTATAACTCTTGAAAAGTAAAACCTTTTCAGCCAACACGAATAAATACACAGCAGACACAAACAATTTCAATTCGTACTCAATATTTTCGCGTAAATCAGTTTTTACCATTTCGTACTTTATCAATAAATAATTTATTGTCTTTTTTGATCAAAATTAAAATATTTCATAGTTTTGTATGTTCCTAATACAATCAGTTTAAAATTTGAACATTTATAGACATAAAAAAAACAAAGATGATTTAAAAGGAATGGGGCACTAAGAAGCCAGAAACTACTGCCGCAGTTACTGTTTCAAAACCCCCTATCGAAATGTGACGGGTATATTCGGCACTAAAGATCAAACATATACCTACATTTATCGTTACTGTAAATGCTTAAAAGATCGCACAAATCAGAATACAATATATACAAAGTCCGTAAGATAAAACGACACATTTACAGTATAGATCTGTTCCTCAGAAGGAATGTGACACTTATACAGCCATACCACCTTAATAAAGGCTTCCATACCTTTATGTTTCGTATGTGTTCAATGAGTAAATATGCGATTAAGATTTTGTGTATCAATAAAAGCAATTTCTTCGTCAAATAAATTACTCTTTGAATAGTTTGCACTAAAGACAAAACAAATAACTTCATTTATCAATATTGTTAATACTTGAAAAAATCGTACAAAAAAATCACGACATGACATTTTCTAATGTAGTTTAGTCAAAATGATTAAAAATATATACAAAGTCCGTAACTTTGAAACGACCCCTCTAAGATGGAATGTGACACTTTTACTGGCATGCCATCTTAATCAGGGTTTACAAACCTTTTTGTTTCCTTAGTGATCAATGAGGAAATATGCGTTTAAGATATTAGCAGACACTTATTTTCTGTATCAATAAAAGCAATTTCTTCTTCAAGACTTGTACGTTACTCTTTGAACGGCCCCTATCGACCAAACCAAGTAATGTGACGGGTATAGCTATAGTTGGCACTCAATACAAAAAGAATACCTATATTTATCAAAATTGTTAATGCTTGAAATAATCGTACAAAAAATTCACGACATGACATTTTCTATTGCAGATTACTCAGATTAGTGAAAATGATTAAAAATATATACAAAGTCCGTAACCTTGAAACGACCCCTCTGTCTCTCAGAAGGAATGTGACACTTTTACTGGCATGCCATCTTAATTAGGGCTTTCACACCTTTATGTTTTTTATGTGTTCAATGGGGAAATATGCGTTTAAGAAATTAGCAGACACTTATTTTCTGTATCAATAATTGCAATTTCTTCCTCTTTGAACGACCCATATCGGTCAAACAAAGTAATGTGACGGGTATAGCTATAGTTGGCACTCGAGAACAAACATACACCTACAGATTTATCAATATTGTAAATGCTTGAAATAATTGCGCCAGAAAATCAGAATAAAATATTTACTGTTGAAATTTGGTAAAGTATAATTAAAAATATATGCGAAATTCATAACTTTTAAAAGACCTCTCTGCCTTTCCGGAATGTAACACTTATATTATTGCCATACCACCCTATTCTGGAATTTCATAAATTTATGTTTCTTATATGTAAAATGAGGAAATATTCGAATGAAATGTAAGCAGATTTTCATTTCTTAAACTCGTTACTTTTTGAACACCCCTCAACGTTCATACAAACTTATGTGACGATCATAGCTATATTTGGCATTTAAGAACAAACATATACCTTCAATTATCAATATTGTAAACGCTTAAAATAATCGTAGAAACAAATTCAGAATATAATTTTACAGTTGAATTTTAATAAAACTGATTAAATATATATACAAAGCTCGTAACTTTGAAACGAACCCTCTGTCCCTCAGAAGGATGTGACAAATATACTGCCATACCATCCTTTTCAGGGCTTTGATACTTTCGTGTTTCTTATACACGTATGTTGAATTAGGAAATATGCGAATTAAACTTTAGCAGACACTAATTTTCTGTATCAATGAGAGCAATGTCTTCAAATACGTTACTCTTTGAACATCGCCATCAATCATACAAACTAATGTGACGGGTATAGCTATACTCGGCACTAAAGACTATTTTTATCAATATTGTACATGCTTGAAATAATCGTACAGACAATTTTATTGTTGTAATTTAGTAAAAAAAGATTAAGAATATATACTTCGAAACGAATAAAAAATATATACATATCCGTAAATACGAATTTGACGGCTCTGTCCTTTAGAGGGGATGTGTCAGTTATAATAATACTGCCATAACAACGTATTTAGGGCTTTCTGGCCTTTATGTCTCTTATATATTCATTGAGAAAATATGCGAATAAAATATTAGCGATACTAATTTTCTGTATCAATTACATCAATTTCTTTAAGTACACCCCCTATCGGTCAAACCAAGTATAGCGACGTTGTGTATCGATATTCGGTTCATATACCTATGCGTAAATGCTTCAAATAATAATAGTACCAAAAATCATAATGTGATATATTGAGACACAACGTATGTGTACTTGACCTTAAATTGGCAAAGGTTTTGGACATCGTCTTTTGAGGTGACCATCTGAACCAAGTTTGAAGGAAATCCTTATAGGCATATATGAATTAAAGAGCAGACATGAAATTGTCAGATATTTGATCGATGGGGATTTTTCAAACGTTACGTGGAAGAAATTGTTCTTATTTATATAGAAAATTTGTGCCTGCTAATATCTTTATCGCATATATTTCCTTATTGAGTAAAAATATGAAATCCCTAAATACGCTAGTATGGCAGCATAATTGTCACATTCCGTGGTATTTTCAAAGTTACGACCTTTGTATATATTCTTTATTATTTTCACTAAATTTCAACGGTAAATATCACATTTTTAATTTTTGGGTACGAATTTTTGAAGCAATTACAACATTGATAAATGTAGGTATATGTTTGGTCATAGCTTTACTACGGAATACCGTTAGTGCCATCGTAGTTATACATTATAATCCAGAGGCCGACAATGCGACAGTTCGATAGTGCGATGACGACAATATGACAGAGGACGACAATGCGATAGTGCGATGGTGACAATGCGATAGTGCGATAATACTAAACTGCAATAGTAAATATCCTATCGTGAATTTTCTTATACGATTATTTGAAGCATTTACAATATTGATAAATATAGATTTATGTTTGGTCTTTAGTGCCAAATATAGCTATATCCGTCACATTACTAAGATTGACCGATAGAAGGGTGTTCAAAACGTAACGTATTTAAAGAAATTGCTCTTTTTATACAGAAAATAAATGTCTGCTAATATCTTAAACGCATATTTCCTCATTGAACACATAAGAAACATAAAGGTTTGAAAGCCCTGATTAAGCAGGTATGGCCGTATGAGTGTCATATTCCTTCTGAGGGACAGAGGGGTTGTTTCAAAGTTACGGACTTTGTATATTTTTAATCATTTTCACTAAACTGCAATAGTGAATATCATATCGTGAATATATATGAATAAAATAAAAAGAATGAAATGTTTAGCAATGAAATATCAAATCTCATATTCATAAACATATATACAAAGCGAAGTATCAGTTAATGTCAGTTAGTTTTATTATGCTTTTTAATACCTAGGTACAGTTTTCACTTACCCTAGCACATTTTCCTCGCCGAGAAGAAGAGAGCAGAACCTTACACTGTGCCGTTAAACTATTAGTATTTGTCCATGATTTTCAACCGACCAGAGTAATTTCGTTCCGTCCAAACATATTATCCGCTAATTTTTGCTTGACTTTTTACTATTTTGGCTATAACTTTGTTATTTATGAATGGATTGTCTTCAAACGTCAGAATAACAATATTTTAGGGTAGACCTTAAAGTTTTACCAAACAAACATTGACCTTCACTAATAAATGAGCTTGTCCTTGAGGGTCAAATTATTGATTTTTTTTCATTTTTTGTGTAACTGGCTACTTTGTTATGATTAAATGGATTGTCTTCTTATTATAACATACCAATCTTTCATGTATTTCAAGCTCAAATTGACCTTGGTTTTTTTATACCTTGACCGTGAAGGTTAAAATTATTGAATTTTCACTGATCTTTGCTATAACTGAGTTAAACTTGGTACTTAAAAATGGATTATCTTCATACTTTGACAAACAACATTTTGAACAAGACCTTCAAAAAAGTTGAACTGACCTTGACTTTGAGCTTTTAATGACCTTGACCGTGAAGGTAAAATCATTGAATTTGTGTTAAATTGTCATAATTTTGTTTTTTATGTACGGATTTGATTTAAATTTGGACAAAACAATACTTACTACCAATCAAACATATTGAATAACTTAGATGAGACCGTGACCTTACACTGACCTTGATTGTGAAGGTCAAATTAATGAAATTCTCCTTTTTCTGTAACTAGCTATAACTTTGTCATTCATAGACGAATTAACTTCATATTAAAATACAACATCTCTGAGATGTATATCAAACTTAAATTGACCTTTACTCATGTATGACCTTAACATAGAAGGTCAAATTATTTTATTTTCACTGATATCGCTATAATTGGCTATAAAGTCTTTGTAATTAATCAATGTTTTTCCCACAATTGGACAAAACAACCTTTTTGACAAAACAGTTTCAAAGGTTGAACTGACCTTGACCTTTATGTGACATTGACCATCAAATTATTGAATATTAATTGTATCTATTTTCTTTACTTAGTCATTTATTTATTGAAATAATTCATACTTGAACAGACAACAAGTGCGACTAGATTAAAAAAGGAAAAAACTTATTTTTTGTTGTTGTTGTTTTTTTTGTTTTTTTTTTGGTTTTTTTTTTGTTCTTTTTTTCTTTTTTTTTCTTTTTTTAAGTTTTGTTTAAACTGTTTATTCGTTTGATTTTAGAAAAAGTAAAAAATCCAGCGTTGTCCCCGCCAGGCGATGGCTCTTGTTACAATTTTGTATTGACCGCGACAGCATCAAACTCTTTATGTGTTTGATTTAACGAATATACTTTGGACTTGATTATTTGAAAAAGATTAGAAAATTATTCTAGGATTTTTTTTATTCTAGGATTGTTAAAACAATTGATTATAATTGTTGGCTAAAATGTATACATTGGAAGCGACCAGAAATTTGGAAAACACGGAAAAGTTTTTAAAGTCAGTCTTTCAGTCTTTTAGAGATGGTAAATTTCCGATCCTTGATGATCGTTCAGCACGAAGTTATTGTCGTGTTTGTGGCAATTTTTGTTTCTTCAATTTGACTTATTTTTAGTTTGATGATTCCATTATTACTTATTGAATACTATTAAATAATCTTAAGAATATGTTTTTGAATTTGTCTTTTGACAGCTTGTCTGTGATATGCAAGCTTCATAACGTCTGGTCCCCTGAAATAATCAGACTGTTATTGATCTAGCCAAAGTGAAATAAGGTTTTTGTTCTCTGTATCATAACAATATAATTATAAAAACTCAATGATCCTTTTAAAGAAAAATGCCACCTACCACTTTCAAAATACTATGACCCCTCAAACAGAATATAATGATTACATGTGACAAGAAAAGGGAGGCATTATTGGGTTGGGGCCCCGTTGCCGAATGATTAAAAGTCAAACAACTTCAAACAAATTGCTCCCATTCTTTCACGTGATGAAGCTATCGCGTTTGCCAGCGAAAGTCGGTGGTTCCATTCAGGCACCAAAAATCGAAAAAGTCGCCTCATGACCTTAACAACGTGTCGATGCGACTTAAAACCTTACCAATATATAAGCCTTGATGGCTCTAAATTGCTCACCACGATGCATTGACGGGCGTGCTGCCGGACGGACGGACGGAGGGAGGGAGGGACGGTAAGTACTCACAATAGTTTACCCTTTGCACTGTGTGTAGTTCAAGTCACCAGATGATATCAAAATAGTAAGTTCGATGGAAAAATTAAGAATTGTTCCCGATTCGTAGATTCATGGCCGCTATTTTGTCAGTGCGCGTTTCCTCAAATGTGTAGGCAGATTTAATTTTAAACAATTAACGTTAAAAGATGAACTAAACACTGTTCTTATTCTCGTCGATATCTAACATTTCAGATGACTACTTTTCCATAATTAAAAGATTTTCCTTTGTCCTCTTCAAAAGTATCGCTTTATTAAATATTTGAAGCTAAAATTTCTGGTCATGACATTTTTGAATTTGCAAAAAACAAACAAAAAAACACCACACACACACAAAACAACAAGTAGATATGATAACGCAGAATATTTTAGTTTTAGTGTTTACAACATATAAGTTGGTCTATGTGTTTATGTCATGTTCAAATAAATTTAAACTGTAAAGCTAATCTCTAATACTGTTGTTTTTTTTCTCCATTTTTCGAGAAAATCAACGAGTCGAAAAAATTACCATAAACTATTAATATAATGTGTAATATCGAATCTTATTGAAGTTTGTGATGATAGTTAATGTTATCATTCTGTTCTGATGAATATTGATGAATATGGTGACATTTTAAGTTATTTATTTTTCTTTAAGCAACACCAAACGACCGTGCAAATAACGGACATTTTAAAAAAATTATCCGGTGAACCAAAAATTCAAAACGAGATTGCACAGCTCGCATCGCAATGGGGCAATGTAGAGAAACAACTCAACAATCTTTTACGAAACGAAGGTTACACAGTTGTTATGAGGAAATCTAAATTGCTGTCGAAGGTAAGACCGGATGATATTGCTTTGGAAAAATTTAAAAGGGCAGTAAAACAACTTCGGAAAGGGTTAAGTGAATGGGCTGACACTGTACGAAAAGCACAAGCTAAAAACAACAGTGTTATTACAACTTGCAGAGTAGAGAAAAAAGAGCATGAAAATGAAATAAATCTGATGTGCTTTGATATTTCAAAACAAAGAGAAACAATAAATTATTTCGAGTCAGAGATAAAAATGTTCACAATTGAAGCCAGCTCTTACGATAATGAAGCTAGCCGATTGGAGACATACGCTGCAAAATCACACAAGCAGTTTAAAACGCATGTAAAGGTGGCAACATTTGGATCTGGATTGGGGCTTCTTTCAGGATTTGCATTAGCACCCTTTACAGGTATGGCAATTTAAATTGTAAAAAATATCATTGTAAGCATTTTTGTTATACGCCTGAAAAACAAAGTCGGCAAATGATGTTATGTACCTGGTCGTTCGTTCATTTGTTAGCAGTTTTAGTGTCAGATATGTACTTTTTGAACCGGTGAAAGGAATTTAAAACTACTGGCAGAATTTTTAACCATAATGAGACGATGTGCAGAGCCAAGTTTGATCTTTCTCATGTCAAGGTGAAGGTCACATTTATCATCTTGAGTCAATTTCAGAATTTCGTGTCTGCTCTGTATGCTTTGAATGTTGATTAGTATGTGAAGTTGTGTGCATATGTGGTTTTGCATTTGGATTAAATCAGTTTTGTGAGAGTTATTGCTCTTGAGTAAGTAAAAATTTGCTCTTTCAAACTTTTGTCCACGTAGCTCATGAAGTTTTTGAACATGAGTTATTACACTTAACAGGGATGTTCATCAGTATGTGAAGTTGTCTTGGGCTTTTACATGTGAACTAACTCAGTTTTGCTAGAGTTATTGCCTTTGACTAAGTAAACATTTTCAATTTTCAACTTGGAGTCAAAACATGTTTGACCTAGAGTCATGAAAACTTTGCAAAATGTTGGTCAGATTCTGTAGTTGTGCACCTGTGGATCTTGTTGTGGACTGATGCAGTTTGACGTAGTTTTATGAAACTCTGCAGAAATGTTGGTCAATATTTGTAGTTGTGCACCTGGGTAAAAGTGCTCATGCGAGAAACAACAAACTTAACAGTCGTTGATCGGCATGTGTAGCTATGGATTTTGCATGTGCACTAATTCAGTTTTATATAAGAATTATTGCCCTTGACTAAGTAAAACAATTTTCAAATTATGTGATGCGTAGCTCAAAAGGTTGACCTTATGTCATGAAAATTTACAGGACTCTTGGTCAGCATGTGTAGTTGTGCATCTTGGTTGGGAAAAATAAGTATTTTAACATTAGGAAAATTGGACGTTGTTTTTATGCCCCATCCATTTAAGGATATAGTGGAGTCATGTAGAATTTCCTATTGTCTTTCTCTCCGTCATATTGTCTTGCAGTACGTTAGTAGACGGTAGAGTGTGGGGGCACTTGTGTGCTATGTATAGAAGGGAATTTCCGCCAGGTCGTCGTATCTGTTGTTCGAAATGTTAACATGCTTATTTTTATTCCAAAATGATAGTTTGTGTGCAAACATGCATGTTAATATGACACTGTTTGTAAATAAATTCAGTTTCAAATGACAACATTTTATTCAGAACCGCAACCTTTATTTGGTAATATCAATTTTCACATGAAAATGTCTTTGTTTCAGATTATGATTTTCATCTAATTTATTTTCATAAGAAAAAGGAAATGTTGTACCTATAAACCTATTATTGCTTTTAATTAACAAATTGATATCATACATTTGTTTTATCAAAACAGGTTATATACATTGTACTCTTATTTGAAAAAAAATATTCAGACAACATGAATATCATTATTATGTTTTTGCGCTAATTTGGCTCTTGGCTAGAATTGAATGGAGGTGACTAAAGCTTGCGAGCGAGTTACAGACGGGAAAACGCGGAATACCGGTAAAATAGTTAGGATCAATCATTTAAGAAATGTTTATTTTTTATGAGTTGGATTTAAATGGCATATTTTTCCCGTTGTGTTTCTTGAGGCAAAAGCAATATCTTTATAAACAATGCAATTTCTAACTTCGATTTCTAAGAAATGTCTTTTTTTGTCCACTTAAGCAACAATTAAAAAGTTTTACATCTAATATTCGTGCAAACCCTTTTGACTCTTTAAAGACTTACTATCTAAAAACTACAAAATGGGGGATAATTACTGAGAACACAATCGTTAAGAGAATATTGACAATGAAATGGCATCCATTGAGGTTTTTACACTGTACGGTTGCTTGTATAGTCTAAAAGCCAGTCGTCCAGTTGTTAGCGAGGTCACTGTACGTTTGCTTGAAATGTCGAAAGACGACTTGTAAACAATTATGATTATTATTATTGTTATAATTATGGAAAACGTGACATATATTAAAGCAACTGTACAAAATGTACATGTTTAAATCGTAGCAGCACATTTTCCTGTACGAAACTATATTGAATGATTTTTCCTCTGAATCAGTGTAAAACAGTTTAAAGATATACTTACAGTACTCATCTTTGAGTAAAATATTTGTACTAGTCTACAGAAATTTATTGAATTCTATAAAATTCTTACTGAATATCACAGACACTTGTGGTGTGGAGCTTTCACAGACACTAGGGGTGTGGAGCTAAAAATGCCTTTAAAATCCAAATAAAATGTACATTTGTCAATCACATCACATGTACTGATCATGTCAAAAAAAACTTAATATAAACCGTTTTGAAAACATTTCATATTTCAACGTCTATAATAATACACATGATAAAAATGTTGGCCGGAAAAAATCCGCACACCTACCATCAAAGTCACCATGTATTTTATTTCATTTCCAATATTTTCACATAATCCTTTGGTCCATCGAGTCCATTTACAAAATTTTTCGGCAGATTCAAACGTGGCTCCCCAGCTTTGCCTTATGCAAATGCGCTACACTTTGAAGATGAGAACCAGTCGGCTATAGGCGGAGCCATTCGGCAATATGTTGGTCCCCATAATTAAAACCGGTGCGTATTTGTATACGGCAAAGCTGGGGAGCCACGTTTGAATCTGTCGAGAGATTTTGTAAATTGAGTAAAACGGCGATAATCTTGATGTTTTTTTCGGCTGACACAATATATTAATTGTGTGTCCACTTATAGTGTGTAATATTTAAAGCATAACGTATCTTATTTGTGTGAAGTCAAGACATGTTTGTCTTATATTAACAAAAAGACTGTGTAGCAATAATTTATATTTTCAATTATCAAATTTGAGAATAGTATATCTTTAAGCAACATTTTGTTTTGTAGTATGAATGTCTGCCTTAGTTTGTAATTAAAGCCCTTAAGTTATATTATTAAAACGTTTGCAAATAATAATTAAGTATTTAGGTTAATAGTCGTTCGGTAATAATTGACTAAGTGTTAAGTAAACAATAGCACATGTCGTTAAATAAATGTTTATAAAAGTAGTTAATTTTTCAAATTCAGATTTTCTTTTTAAAAGTTAGTAATTTGCACATTTGCTCAATGTAATTGACGATTTGTTTGGTTTGCGGTAAATCAAATTCGACCAAAAATATAACAACTCACACTCTGTACATAAGAATAAATTGTTATGGTTAACAAAAACTAAATACATTCTAATTGCATGTGACTTAAATGGTATTTGGACTAACCATGAGTTTCCAAACACCATATGGCTTAAAACTACAACACAACAGAAACTGTTTGACCTTTCCTTTAATGATTGGTACTCCCGTTCTGAAAACTCGAGCAAATGTGCAAATAACAAACTTTTTAAAAACAAAATCTGAAGTTGAGAAATACTATGTAATTGCACCACCTAAATACTAACTTCCGGACAGAAAGTCATAGAGTCTTTGTAGAAACTGGATCTTGGCAAAAAAATCCCACTAAATCTTAGAATTTGTACGAATTACAACAATGGTATTGGCGATGAATTCCATTATCTCTTTGAATGTTCCTTTTTGTTAGACACTCGTAGCAAAATATTACAACATACCGTATATCATTATTTATAAAGACAAGCGTGTTAAAAAGGTGAAATATAGAAAATTTTGTGAATTTGTCAAAGAAATAATTTGTTTATTTAGTAACGGAAAATATTGGGACAAACAATTTTTGTTATTTTCCCGTAATTATTGGTGAGAAAAATCCTGATACACATATTTTTAGCATGTATTTTTCTGCTCCTCCTCCTCTTCTTCTTCTTCTTTTAATTGAAATAACACACATATTTAGCATGTTTAAAATGTATTATGCCATATGAACTGTAAACAATTATGTAAGATATTTTTTTGCATTCACTGTTCTTGATAATGACATTATTTATTAGAATAGACATAATTAATTATTGCATAAAAATTAATTTCCATGTGGATATATGATTGATTGGTGCCTCGATTTATATCTATTATATTTTTTACCTTATGTTGTCGTGTACACAGTATATTGTGCATGTCTTGAGAGAAATAAAGATTTTGTGTAGAATACCCAAGGTCGGATGAGTTTGTTTACATGTTTAGTATCTTAGCGTAAATAAAGCCGAAATACCGCATCCGTTCTATGTATTCATATTATTGTGTTCGAGGTCCCTATCCAAAGACTGACGGAAAGGGCCGAAAAGTTGCGATTGGTAGAATACCGTATTGTTAGTTTATTAAATATTTGTAATTAATGCATCTGTCTACCATACGTATACGTTTATAAGTTACCTGTCATTAAGCGGGGACTTTGGTCAAAACAAATTCATATCTCATTACATTCAACGTAGGTGGTTTATTTTTAGCTCAAATGAGCTTACTAAGGGTGAGCTTTTTGGATCGTCGAATGTCCGTCGTCCGTTGATGATTTGTAGGTCAAGTTTGAATATGGGTCACCTGGGCTCAAAAATTAGGTCACAATGCCCAAATATGGAAAAACCTTGTTAACACTCTAGTGGTCACATTTTTGACTCAATTTTCAACAAACATGGTCAGAATGGTTGTCCAGGTAATTGCGTGGATGAGTTTGAACATGGGTCATTTCGGATGAATAACAAGGTCACATTAACGAAAATTAGAAAAATATTGTTAACACTCTAGTGGCTACTGTTTTAATCCAAATATCTTGAACATTAGTTTGAAAGTTTGTTTTGATGATTTGTAGGTCAAGTTTGAATATGGGTTACTTGGGGTAAAAAACTAGGTCACATCGCCCAAATATGGAAAAACCTTGTTAACAATCTAGTTGTCACATTTTTTACTCAATCATTATCAAACTTTGTCAGAATTCTTTTCTAGGAAATTGCTCGGATGAGTTTGAACATTGGTCATCTCGGATCACAAGAGAAAAAAATAGAACAATTTTGTTAACACTCTAATGGCTAATGTTTTTATCCAAATATTCTGAAAATTAGTCTAAAAGTTTTTTTTTTGATGATTTCTAGGTCAAGTTTCAATATGGGTTACCTGGGGTCAAAAGCTAGGTCATACCGCCTAAATATGGAAAGATCTTGTTTTATTACATGCTTTTCAGTGGTTTATAGAAATATATCAGTGATATAAAACTGGTAATTTCACTGTTTGAAACAGTGAAATTACCACTTTGATAATTTCACTGTTTTAAATTTAAGCCCCTAACGTTGTTTCAGTGAAATACCAGCGTGCACAGTACTGGTACCAACCTAATGACGTGACGTCGTAAATGACGTGACGTTGTATTATTATTTGGCGCGCTTTTCATTCAATATTAGGTTTAATGTCTTTTTAAAACGTTTCTTTGCATGTAATAAAAAGAAAATTTGTTTAGTTTAGTGTAAGATCGAAATATATTTCACCTTGTGAACACCAAAAGTTCATATTTCACCCGTGGCTTCGCCACTCGTGAAATATACCTTTTGGTGCTCACTCGGTGAAATATATTTCGATCTTACACTGAACTAAACAAATATCCTCTATAACACTCAAGTTAACACTTTACTCAATTGCCAGCAGACTTAGTCAGAATAGTTTTTTGTCTAGGTTATTGCTCGGATGAGTTTGAACATGGGTCATCTCGGATGAAAAACTAGGTCATGTTGCTCAAATATAGAAAAACCTTGTTAACGCTCTAGTGGTCACATTTTTGACTCAGCTGTCATGAAACTTGGTCAGGAGGCGTGTCTAGGTAATTGCTCGGATGAGTTCAATGGGTCAGGTGAGCGATCTGTCTAGGGCCATCTTGGCCCTCTCCTTTAAATACCCAGCAAATTAAATAATTTTTTAATGTTGTTTTAAATGCTAGTTGGCACTTACTTAATTTTGGCACGCAGTTATAGTATATTTTCTTGTATTTGTTAACTTAAGACTTTGTTTAAATAATAAAATACTAACTTAATTGTAATTTAAAAAAAATAAGTAAAAAAATAAAAAAACTATGTAATTAGTAACATTTATCAATTAATATTGTGTTTCATAAATTGCATCCAAAGATTTGACCGGAATTTTCAGCTTAATACACACATGAGGCGCAATCAATGCTATAAGTTTTATTGTTCGGAGTAACTGAAAGATATTTTGCTGTTTTGTTATTTGAAAAAGACTATTTTGATTATAATATATTTTAAATGATTTCAATTACTTTTGTAAACATAGGAGTTTCATGATCTTTGGATTATAAACTTCCTGTGTCGAGTTCTTTTTCACAAGAGCAAAGCTTTCTCACAGGACAAACCAATGTTTTGTAAATCGAGGTTTCATTGTTGAGTAAACCTTTAGCACTAGATCACCGTATCTTTTCAGTGTAAACATAGTTAAAATGTTATTTTTTATTTATAATAAATGCTTCGGGCAGTAGTATGATTGTTTTGTTAATATCTTTCTTATTTTAATATCGGAACACATGCTTAAAGCAAAGTTACATATAAAGATCCATTCTCCGTAACAAAGCTTACTTCATAAATGTAAACGATAAAATATCTATAATAGCATGAAAAGGCTTTCTCATTCAAAAATACTATCTTACTATCTTCCAAATATGTATACTGTCATTTCTACTGCGAGGACAAGAAAGTGGCACAAAAAACACGTTTTTTTCTTGCATCGTAGACATTTAAACATGCATATCACTTACTTTACTGCGTTTTGTTTCTAAAGACAAATTGCTCGATTCAAATACCATTTAATTCATTAAAGTTCCTTTTAGCCCCCAAAATAGTAAAATTCATATTGAAGTTTCACTTTGATTATTTTGTTTCAGTTTCCTTAATAGAACTTATTTGCCAAATATGAGTCGTCTTTTGCTTCTATGGCATATACGTAATTAGTAAGTTATAGTGATTTAGCATTTTGAATGGAAGTCAAAATACCACTGTGTTTACATTTTGCTATTTTTATTACAATATTTCTTTTTAAGCTCTCTGTTTGGTGATAAGCTCGTATCATCCTTCAATTATATTCTTAAAACATAACAAAATAATGTGTGCCTTTTTTAGAGAAAAATCTATGTATTTATATCTGATGAATAATGTGTCTTTCAATATATTAAAATTTACAGCGCAAAAGATAACTATATACTTTAATTGCATTTGTTATCTGTTATCGAGCTTCAATGGTAGACAGTCTTGATATTCCTCTTGAGAAAATGAAGAAAAATCTGTCTGTGCCTCGTGATAACATTCTGTAGTCTGGAATATTGGCCTATTTTCTTGGACCGTCCTTGTCTCAGGTGTAGAAATGCCAAATGTATGGGACACTTCATGGCCAGTCTCCTGAAATATGAAATGTTTTCGTTGATTAAAGTCCTAATGAAAACTATTTCCATTGAGAAACATACACATACACTGTGATAAGCCTACTTATTTTAGAGGCGAAAAATTACCTATTTTTAGTTTTTCTAGCATAGACATTAGATAAATTTTAATACAACATTAGTAGTGTCATTACATATTTTAAACATCAAGGAACATTAACAATGAATTTCAATGTCGAATATAATACTTATACTGAAAGTATCAAAAAGTATGATACGTATTTATTTTGCATTATATGACTGTTTAGCGTACACTTGATAAGACAAACAAAACAAAAAAATTAACATTTACCATTATAGCACTTTCAACACAATATTTGCTCTATGAACAATCCATAAACCTTTAAAACATAAGCAACACCTCTTGAAATAAGTACACGTCCATTTACCGGATAAATGTAAACAAACTTTTGAAGCACAACCTTCACATATTTTCGTTGTGGAACATTTGTCGTTACTCGCGTCAGGACCCATTGTTAAAGACGTTGAAAAGAATTATTTTTTATATGCCGAGAATTCCGAAAAAAATACACGAACGTGCATTTGGCATGCTTGATGTTGGTATGACGACGAAACCCGTCGCTATGAACATTGGGTTTCTTTTATTGATAATCGACACCTTAGGCAACGTTGGTAAGCAACAGCGCGTACAGAAGATCGACCACGTAGTTAAAGTACACGCGTCAAGACGCGTGACCAAGACACCAATATTAGGAACATCCGTCTGTGCAATCGTTTCCAAACTGCCACAGCTACTCATACTAACACCCCTGGAACACATAACAACCATAAATCTGTTTTAATTGGGCACATACACACCAAAGCGGGCTTAGACAATAATAGAATAGCGTTCCTGTCTCTAACGTGTCGAGGATTTCACCGAGCTGATGGCAGGGTCCGAGTATACCTTAGGTGAAATGAACGTTGTGCAGATCCTTTTTGGATTTGGGTTCTGTCTTAGTCTGCACATGCATGGCGCATGGCTTTCACACTTATGTTGTCGTTTTGTCGAAAGGAATGTGAATGGCCCAATGCTACCGAGATAAAACTTTTGCAATGCATGTTATCCTTATGCCAATATTACAATTTTTCAACATGATAATGCCCCAAGCCATATGGACTCAGGGCGAATAGCATTGCGTTTATTAATGTCTTCCCTGCCAAAAGCACTGATCTAAATCCCATTGAACACCTTTAGGATAATTTGGACCAGCGTAAAAGACGTCGCCACCACCAAACGTCAAAGGCGACGCCACCGCCAAACGTCATTCAACTAGGACAAGCCTTAAATAAGGAATGGAACAAAATTTCACAAGCCAAAATCAATACGCTAATCTAGTCTTTTCACCAACGATGCCAGGCAGCCATACCCGATGCTTAAGGTGGTCAAACCCGATATTAATTTGTGATTTTGTTGGGCGACTCCTTCTGTATTTTAATTCATTTCACTCCTTTTGGATAAACCCTCAGCAATATTTTTTCACATATAAATCTTCTTAAATTCTGAGTTAATCTGCACTTAAATACAAGGATTATTTTTCCTTGATTTATTATTTATTTATTTATTTATTTATTTATCTATTTATTTATTTATTTATTTTTGTTTGTTTGTTTGTTTTTTTGTTTGTTGTTGTTGTTTTTCAGTATATTTCTATTTAAATTTGCTAGATGTAGATACTTATTTGATACACATTGTTTTCAAATGTTTGGGTTTTATGTCGCAATAATGAATTTAAATGTTTAAGAATGTACATCTTATTTAATGGTATGTACATAAAAAATATACGTATGCAGTCTGGTGTTATTGTGCCCCCACTTTAGTGGCGGGCATTTAGATTTACCCTTGTCCGTCCGTCCTTCCGTCCGTTCACTTTTGTGTCGCACGTAACTCAAAAAGTATTTGACCTAAAGTCATGAAACTATACAGGAATTTTGATCAGCAGGTGCAGTTGTGCACCTGGGTATTTTCGTGTGGATTTATTCAGTATTTTTAGAGTTATTGCCCTTTACTTAGTAAAAATTTGCAATTTTCAACTTGTGTCGCATGTAACTCAAAAATGAATTGGACCTAGAGTCATGAAACTTTACAGGAATGTTAATCAGCATGTGTAAATGTGCACCTGGGTATTTTTGTGTGGATTTATTCAGTATTTTTAGAGTTATTGCCCTTGACTTAGTAAAAATTTGCAATTTTCAACTTGTGCCGCATGTTACTCAAAAAAGGATTTGACATAGAGTCATTAAACCTTACGGGAAGGTTGCTCAGCATATGTAGTTGTGCACCTGGGGTTTCGCTTGTGGATTTATCTTGTATTTGTTATTTCCCTTGACTTAGTAATGTTATTAATGTTATTATGTTGTTATTTGTTCCATGTGTGCTTGATTTAGAATCAACTAACTTTACAGGAATAATGATCAACATCACTAAATTACAAGAATAACGATTCGCATTACTGTGAAGCTATGCACCTTGGACTTTGCATGTGGATTTTTTTCAGTTTTGTTAGAGTTATTGCCCTTGACTTACAGTAGTATAAATTTGCAATTTTCAACTTGTTCATGTATAGCTCAAAAAGTGTTTCACTTGTAGGCCTGAAAGTTTACAAGAATGTTGGTCAGCATGTGTACTTATGCACCTTGGGGTTTGCTTGTGGATTTATTCAGTATTTGTAAAGTTCTTGCCTTTTACTTAGTAAACGATTTTTTTTCACAAAATATTTTTGGCCTAGAGTCATAAGATTGACAGAACAGTGGCGCGGTGGGGGCACCCGTGTCCGATGGACACAAAATTCGTAATAAATATTTCTGACAGGTTATATTGTCGTATATAAACGGTTGTTTGCATATAACCTTTGTCTAGCGAAATGGGTCATATTTCCAAACAACCGTTTATATAGTACCATTTAATCTATTAAAATTTTTTATAAATTTAATAAAGTGTACACATTGATGAAACATAAATAAATCGACCAATCAAACGATCAATCAAATAATTAATCAATTTTATACAAAAGAAAAACTTGTATTAAAAGTATTAATCATTTAAAGCACATAATGTAACAATGAGAGCAATAGAAAAAAATACAATAAAACACACAAACATGCGCACACGCACCAACACACAAACCAACGCACGCACGCACACACACACGAACGCAAACACACACACACACACACACACACACACACACACACACACACACTGAATTAAATAAGACATTCAATAAGCAAATGTGAACAGTTTTTTAATGCAAAACATTACACCAATGTGTTTTAAAATGTTGGTGTATTTTCCCATTTCCGCCACATTAACAAGTAAAACGCCGTTTATATTTGATTTTAGATATTAAATATCCATGAACAATAGCTAAAACAAATAAAATGTCAAGCAATTACAATATAGATGGTTCTCAAGCAACTGTACACACTGTTTTAATTTATTTACCCATGCAACCATAGAATGAGTAAAGCTTGAAGTAGTCAACAATAGTTTGTTTTTTTGTTGTTGTTTTTTAATATATGTTTTACCAAAGGGCTTACAACAAAAAATAGCCATTAAGTTATAAAAGTAACGAGTCCTCAATAACATCCCTTTATTGAACTTATTTTTCAACATTCAGTCTAAAATCGGCAATTTTTCGTGTTTTACTCGCTCGCAAGCGGAAATCATAGCGGAACTTGGAGTAAACGCTGTAAGATATTTCACCTTTTAGACAAAAACAACCTTTCTCTTATTTTAATTTATGCTATTTTCTACAGGCGGATTAAGCATTGTTGGTGCAGCAGTTGGTGCAGGGGTTAATACAGCTGTCAATGGGACGGCAGCGTATGCCAATAAGAGCAATGCAAACACCTGCAAACGGGAAGCGGAAACGACTAGGCAAAAAGCATGTCATCTACGACAAAAAGTAAGCGACATTAACAGTGACATATTGTTAAAGGAAAGAGAGGTTTCAGAGATGGAAAGTCGTCAAGGTAAAATAGTACAACATTTTTATTCTTTACTATTGCTTTCTCTGCCATATGTCTATTAATCATTCGTTTTAATTGACACCGTTGTAACTTAATACCTCATGCTTTATCACAAAATATGTTGGTTTTCACGCAAATTATTCGATTTTTTTGGCAAAATGATGTTCAAGATTGATTTGCAAACTGTAGAACTTAAATCAGTATGTACATTTTTTATACACTTACATTAAGTGTTGAGTCAACGTTAGTGTACAACATAAAATTTTTACCTATTTTGTAACTGTAGTTAGGTTTTACGTCGCATAAACACAATAGAGGTTATATGGCGACTTTCCGGTTTCAAGTGTGGAGGAAGACCTCTGGTGACCCTCCGTGCATTATTTCATTACAAGCGGGCATCCGAGATGATTCATTGACGTTCCGAAATCTTGATAGCTTGCTCGCATGAAAGAATCCTAAGTTCCTGTTGGTAATCGAACCTAAAGCGGTGAGGGTCAAGTCAAGAACCTTAACCACTCAATTTGATCTTACATGTAAATCAAGTAAATTCTCTCTATTTTTTTCTCTTACATCGAAACTGAAATTTGCCGTGTTCCTTTTTGACATAACAAAGTCATGCCTCACAATGTTTAATTCGTTTGTAGTTTTTATTGAATTTTGTTGCAAGTCAATTGAACAAGATGTGACAAAATGCATAGGCGTTCGGCACATTTGTTTTGCTATTAATGGTCAAATTATCATAAAATAAACTACCCTTGATTATCATATACAAAATTACTATCAACCACCCGTTTACTATCATACTATTTGTTTTATGCTTTTGAAAGGATTACTGATGTATCCATGAAACATATATTTGATAATTTCACAGTGAAACAGTGTTATTCAAATCTATTTGAAAGATTTTTGTGAAAATTATCAAAATATAATTTTATAATTTCACACTTTTCAAGAGACTACTTGTTGTTGATTTTTCCATTGTGGTACTTAACTTATATATGCTTACAATTCCGACATATTCAGGAGTGTTTAAAGCAAAGCAAAACTGAAATTGAAATATTATTTAAATTTCAAACGTTATCAAAACATAAAACTTACTTCAGTTCATTCAATTTAACACAGAGCTAGATTTAATATTCACCGATCACCAAATTCGTCTCTACTGACCGTCTCGATCGTAACAGTCTGACAATAACACGTCCTTTATCATACTGCCCTAGATGATATTTGGGCATATTCAAGTAAATTGTATCATATAAGCAATAACTGTTATCAAAGCACAGAAGGCGTTGAGTTTGTTTGGGTCTCAGAATGTCAGAAAGGTAAAGGTTGTGAGATTTGAAACCAAATTGTTTTTGTATAATACAACCAATGCTGTTTTCAGTGTTAAAACTGTAGTAAATTGGCTATTGGGTTAAATTCAATGGCTTTAACAATTAAAAACAAAATAAAAAAGAAGAGTTGCCTTAACTAAGAATTGATCTCCAGAACTCTCGGTTCCTAAACGAGCGTGTAACCCCTCGACCACGGGGAAGTTATATGATAACTGCTTAAAGAAAACCACACTATTCTAAATAAGGGTTTGTAACCCTTATTAAATTCGAGATATTTTGTTCACGGTAGACCTGTTGTTTAACACTGATGTAAATT
Organism: Ruditapes philippinarum; assembly: GCF_026571515.1. Taxonomy (NCBI): domain Eukaryota; kingdom Metazoa; phylum Mollusca; class Bivalvia; order Venerida; family Veneridae; genus Ruditapes; species Ruditapes philippinarum. The sequence continues at coordinate 40,312 of NW_026857835.1, read as the reverse complement.
ATCATGGAGCTTAATATAATGGTGTCTATCTGTAATTAATTACACAATGTTGATGACATTTGTGTATGGGGTTCCACGAAATAATAGTCACCTGTTGTTCTCTTTTTGATGTGGGTGGTCTCATATCCTTAATGGCCTCAATTTTTGCAGGACTGGCCTTTAAGCCTTCTGTGGTTAGCACGTGACCAAAATATTTTATCTCAAAGGACAGCTACTAAATTTCGGTCATGACTTTCCCTCGTGGAACCCCATACACAAATATCATCAAAATTGTAGCCACCCCTTCGAAACCTGTCAGTGCCAGTGCAAAGGCAAGAACTTGATACATTTAAGCCGTATGGACAACGAAGGTACCTGTATACCCCCAATGGACTGTTAAATGCAGTCAAATATGACGACTCAACAGATATTTGTATTGATCAGTAAGCACTAGTTAAGTCAAATTTAGTGAAATACTTTGCATCACCATACTTATGCAATACGTCATCAAGTGTTTTGAGCGGGTAGGGTGTAAGCTTAATTGAACTATTAAGCGAACGAGGGCCTAAACAAAGACGTATATCGCCATTACTTTTTTCACTAACAACTAAATTATTACACCATTCTTGTTGAAATCTTAGCAATTACCATCAATGTTTCCATTCATGTAAGTTCCTGTTTCACTTTATCTTGTAAAGCAACTAGAATCCTACTGGTGTTGAGTTTGAGTCAACATGAATGTTGATTTCCTCAGGGACTATTTAACCCTATGCGATCAAAAACCTGGGCATAACCCGTCAAAGGGACTCTTAAGTAAGAAATGCCTCTTTATTTTTATGATTATGATCATTTTGTACAGAATGAGCCAATTATATGAGCTTAAAGCTCCAGCACGATGCACAATCTAATAGTGGTGGGGAGTTCGTGTCTACGACATGAAACGTGACAGTTTCTACTTGGCCTGTAATAGTATGACAACAAGGGAAAGAGACTTGCCCTTTACTATGCAAAGAATTGCCATTATACGCGGTCAATTTAGATGTGTGCTTTTCAAGTGGTTCCTTGATTCCTAAACCTTTAAAGGTAGATAATGGCAAAATGTTTACCTGAAACCCAGTGTCTAGCTTCATTTGCACAGCCTGTTTTTTTCCGATTAATACCGCTGTAAACATCTGTCCGCTTTATACTATTATACAATCAAGACTGTCCACATTGTCTACACAGTCAATGTATAATTCGTCACATAAATAAAAAATTTCATTTACTGGTCTAGATTTGCACACGTTGCTCAAGTGATTAAATTTTTTGCAATTGTTACATTGCGTTCCTTTAGCTGGACTACGCTGCTTGACCATGTTTATTTCCACATCTGTCACAGTTTGTACTGTGTGAACGTTTCCCTATGCGACCTGGATTTTTGATGTTTCTGAAGAGCGACCTGGATTCATCGATGAAGGAATCCGAAACGAACGACCTTGGCTAGGCATACGTCCATTCGGTCTTGATACTGCATGAACCGGAGCATTTTCTTGCACGATATTAAACTCTTTTTTTTGTGATGCTGCATATTCAAATTCCTGACATATTTTTGTTGCATTGTCCAATTTCAAATCTTTGCCAACTTGCAGCAGCCTTTCGCTTAATTTTGTGAATGACACACCGATATAATTCTATCTCTTATCATGTCATCTTTCATTGTCCCAAAATCACATTCTGCAGCTTTGTTTTTAATATTGTGATGAAGTGTTTCATAGTTTTTTCGCCTTGTGTGATGTTATTGAACTGGTAGCGACCAAATACAGGGTTAAATTTATTATAGGAGCGATGTGTTCTCGTACTTTTTGGAAAATCTTTTTTGTTTCTTTTCTATGTGCAACATACAGCCGTTTATAAAGGGCCATATAACCTGTCAACAATCTTTATAACTAATACAAGACATGTATTAACATAGCAGTGTCCGTGATGGAAGTATCCTAAGTTCTAGGGAACTCTCTATTATAAAGGAGCTGTACGCACCTATGATCTATATAAAGATGGTTACACATAATATTTTTATAAATGCACATCGTATAATGAAAGATTGGCATCATATAATGATACATTTACATCATATACGTATTGCTAAGTTGTCTCTATATAAGGATGGTTCCACATAATATACTGGTATTTTGACTCTATATAAGGATGGTTTCACATAATATACTGAAATATGCACACCGTATATTGATAGATTGACATAATACAAGGAAACGTTGACATCATATATTGTTTACTCTATATAAAGATGGTTCCACATAATATATTCATAACTTCACATCTTATAATGACAGACTGACCTCATTTGAGGACAGATTGACATAATATATAGTTATTGTGACCTTATATAAGGATGGTTCCACATAATATATTCAAAAAATGCATATGTTTAATGATATATTGACATCATATACAGACACATTGACATCATGTATTGTTCAGCTGACTTTAGATTAAGATGGTTCCACATAATATATTCATGAGTGCACAGTGTATAGGGAAAGGTTGACTTAATATATTGCTATTTGGATATAACAGCGATTAGGTTTATAAATATAAGACAGTCAAGGCTTTCCATAGTTCGGGACCAATTGCCTCCTTGTTATATTTGGAATATTCCTGTCTTTGTTAATTCTATCATTGTCCAGGTTGTTAAGCTACCCGAACGTTGAGCATATAGAGCATATAATCGCCGCTTTGTCCGTCAGTCCATCCTCTTTTCTTGTCCGGGACAAAGCTCAACAAGAGGTATTAACATGAAACTGTGTGGGTAGATAGATCTCATTAAATAAAAGTGCAGTGCAAAGAACCGTTACTCTGCCTTGCCTAAATTTGGAGTTATTGCCTTTTTCATTTTTACACTTTGAACTTTGTCCGGGACAAAACTCAAAGTATATGCTTATCTGAAATAGAACCACAAATATTGATAAATTCATATAAACTTGTCCTACTTATTGTTTTTGTAATAAAGAATTAAACTAGTTAAACAATGATAAGACAGTGTTTTACATGAAAGTAGATCTCATTGGGTAAAAGTGCAGTGCAAAAGTAGCATTACTCTGCATTGCCTAATTTTGGAGTAATTGCCCTTTGTTAATTTTTTTCACTTTGAATTTTTCCTTTACATAGCTGTGAAACCATAAGAGGTATCAACAATATACTTTGTAGATATATAGATCTCATTCAATAAAAGTGCAGTGCAAAAGAACCGTAACCTTACTTAATTTTGGAGTTATGCATTCCCTTTGTTCATTTTTACACTTTGAACATTGTCCAGGACATAGCTCTAAAAGTATATGAAAAAGACACTTTGTAGGTATATAGCTCTCATTAGGTAGAAGTTAAGTGCTCTGGCTTTCGAGCCTGGGATCCAATCTGTCTTTTTATGTGCTTCTGTTCGGCAAATTGTTGATATTATCAAAACACGACACGTATGTTATGAATAAGCAAAAATATCAACATCCTCGGATACTGGCCTGCCTAATTTTGAAGTTATTGTCCATTATTTATTTTTACACTTTGAACCTTGTCCGGGACATAACTCTGACACTACAAGAGATATGAAAAAAGAAACTTTGGAGGTAGATAGATCTCATTAAGTAGATGGGCAGTGCAAAAGAACCGTGACTTTGCCTTGCCTATTTTGGGAATTATTGGCCTTTTTTTCTATTTTACACTGTGAACTTTGTTTGGGACATTTCTGTAAAACTACAAGAGGTATCAACAAGAAACTAAGTTGGAAGATAGATCTTTTTGGGTAACAGAACAGTGCAAAGAACAGTGTCTATGCCGTGCCTAATTTGGAATAAGTGCACTTTGAACTTTGTACGGGACATAACTCTGATACTATAAAAGGTATTTATGTGTCTAATACCTATTCAAGGAGTATCAACCTGTTCGATCGGCTCTTGTTATTAAACTGAGAGAGCTGTCAATTTGACATTTTAATACCCCCAGGATATAGAAATGACCGCTTTTTAAAAGCTAATCGTTTTGTATTTATAACTTTTTTCGATTCTGCTTCCTACTGTCGCTAAGATATAGAAATTATTGAACAAAAGAAATAATACAAAAGAAATAATAAGAAAAGGTTATTTTACAAGTTTTCAAACATTTAAACTTACGTGTCAGACTGGATTGTATTGTGATTACAATTCAGTGTTTGGTTTGTCATTATTGTCAATTTAAAATGACTTCATTCTAGCGCCTTTATGAATGAGTTGCATACTTTGGATGACATCATTACGCTTCACACAAATTATCGCCGATTTGTCTTATAAATTGTAGCAGCTGATATGGATCAGTGTTTTAAAGATCCATTAAAAAATCATAAAAAAAGAACTAGCTACATTTGGGTAAATTAAATATGTTTCATATCGACTCCCGTTCCTATTATTGTGTCAAGACAACCAAAATGAGTTTTAAAAGCCATAAATTCTACAACCTCATTGTGGAGAAATTGGAAGTACAATTTCTATTTGCATGAAATCTCCGCCTATGGGCAATTCTTACATAAATAGAAAATCACCACACATTTTTAAGTAGCAGTCCAAATTAAACTGTATCTTTCCGCATTATATTACGGATGTTTTCATATAAATTCATTCTTTTTTTGAGATGATTACTTTTATTGTAAACGACTGGGCTAATGCACCGTGAAACTGAAACGGTAAAAGTTTGTTTGCACAAGTGTTGTGATCCACATGGTTACCATTTATTTTACCATTGTGACGTAGCGCATACACGAGCTAGTTATACTAATCTCATTTGTCATGTTTATGACTGATTATTATGTAAAATTTAAATGATTTTCCAAGTCAAGTACAATTCAAGTTGTACAGCCCTAAGTTTTGGTACGCATTTTAAGTTTATACGTCTTTTAGTATTAAGGATGCCTTTTTTTCGACGCACGCATTTTCGATTTTTTCCATCAGCATTTTGTCACAAAAATGATAACATTTCACTTTTTAAAATGTTAAGGATCATTGAGTCTAAAAAAACACATTTTCTGTCAATGTTGAGCCATCTGTTGCTATGTTCGCATTTTGACAATTTTTAACACTTATTTTAATTCAGTATTTTGTATAGAACTCAAAATACCACCTTTTGCTTTCTTAACAAATATTATTTCACAATCAACGCGCTTTTCTTCAGATGATTAACAACTTACTGGTTCTATGCCGATTTATAAAACACATATTTGCCCTTTCTTCAAATGGAAAAAAAGAATTTAAGGCTTTATGCACCTGTTTGTGTAATGTTTATAAACGGACAAAGAACAGCAGGTAATATATTAATTTTAGAACTACATGTACTTTTTTTTCTTGTACAGACCAACTGGAACGCACAATTACATCTATTCGTGACGTTGAGGGTTTGATCAACAATCTTATTGAAGTAGTCGAGGAGCGATTGATAAATGTTCAGGTAGAAACCAGTTAATTCAGAAAATGTTAACAATTCCATCTTAATATGTCACTGAATCATCATTTCGCATTATGTCTTTAAGCTTTTGAATATATTGAACATTGAACAAATAATTACATTTTTATGCCTCTTCTATAGAGGGCGATTTCAACTTGTCCGTCCGTCCGTGCGTGCGAGTGTACGTTTAATCGTGTATGAGTGTGTGTTCTCATAATATATCACATGTAGCCTTAAAAATGCTTGAGCTAGAGTCAGTAGGAATGTTAATCAGCATATGAAAGTTTGCTTCTGGCCCCGTGTTCAATAAGAGTTAAGGATCAGACTGAAGGTCAGGATCAAATTTAAATACTCAACAATTCACCATTATTTATCATTTATGTTTATCAGTGTGAAGATTTAATATTTAATACTAACTTGATGAAATTGTACTTGAAATAGCATGTTTATGAAATATTTGAACAAATTTATTGTTATTATGGCAAAATACAGATATTTTACAGTTGATCTAAACATTGGTTTAAACAAATATACTTAAGCTCGATTGCGAAACAAGTCCTGGCAACTTATATTAATCTTTTTCGACTCCGCTTCCTGGAACCAAACAGTACTGGTGTCATATGAATAAGCATGGTCGTGACCCAATTAGAGCTCGAACTCATGATCCCCAGGTTGAGAGGTAAACACCTTAGTCACTAGAGCACGCTCCTAACATGGGTTTTGATCCGGAAATTAATCCTTATTTTGATAAATATTTCATATTTGTATTGTCAATTTTATCCCAAATAGGGTTGTTTCTTTAGTTGTATGTTTATTGCCTTAAATTAGTAAAAACTTTAGATTTTTTAACTTGTGTAGAGGTAAACCAAAAATATTTTTTAAGTTGTGCACCTGGAGGTAAACTTGTGGATTCATTCAGTGTTTTTAGAGTTATTGCCCTTAAATTAGTTAAATATTTGCATTTTTAAACTTATGTCGCGAGTATCCAAAATATATTTGACTACAGTAACTACCAGTAACCTGACTACTACAGTAATGAAAATTTACTTTAATGTTGATCAGCATTTGTAAAAATCTTTAAATGTTGCTTAGCATGTAAAACTGTGCATGGGGTATGCTTGCGAATTAATTCAGCTTTGTTAGAGTTATTGCCCTTGACTTAGTATAAAATTGTATCTTGCGTAACCTAGAGTCATTAAACTCTACAGGAGTGTTGATCAGCATTGAAGTTGTGCATATGGGGTTTTGCTAGATTTTATTTTCTTTTAAGCATAGATCTACTTCAGGATGTAAAATTGAGATTTAGAATTCTTATCAAAATGTAAAAATTGGCAAACATGGATGTCATTTTTATGCACTTCGGGGTATAGAAAGTCATGAAGATTTTCGATTGCATGTCTCTTTGTCATACGGTTCTTTTAACGTCAGTAAACAGGCAGTAAAGTGTAGGAGCAGATAAGGATATAAGGGATGCTTTCATGCATAGACAAAGAAAAGTCTGCAATTTTCAACACTTTTTTCTTGCTTTTATTTTTATTGCTCTCAAAGTATTTCTACACTCCAATATAAGAAAACATACAACTGTGTTTTGAGTTAAAAGTATAAACTTCAAAAGCAATTTTATTACTGTATTTAGGATGTCGAAACGATGTTATATGAGACTGAACTCACTGGAGACTCTCTTAGCATAATTCTCCGTGCATGGGAAAGAGATCGAAAGAAAGGAGTTTTTAGGAAAATTTTTGGGCGGCGACCTAGACACTTAGATGCCGAGGCTGAACGTTTGAAAAATAAGATCCAGGTTGTAAATATAAATTGTTAATGAAGTCTTTCAATGTACGAAAGCCTAATAGTGTCAAATAAAATAAAAAAAATAAAAATGCAAAGGCGTTATAACGCGAATAAAGGCATTATTACGCGAATCAAAAGGCATAATAACGCGAAAAAAGGCGTAATAACGCGAATTAAGGCGTAGCAACGCGAATAAAGGCGTAGTAACGCGAACCAAAAGGCGTAATAACGCAAATTAAAACGCATTATAATGCCAATGTTATACCAGATTTATACTAATCAAATGGCCTAGTGACGCGAGAAAGGAAGACCAATATTGCTCACGATATAAAATCGTATAGAATAATATAATTTACATTTACAGTAACTATCATTCCATTTGCTGAGTAATAATGCAAACTATTTGTCATAAACTAATGAAGACTCTTTAATATTTGCCAATATAAGATGACTTGGTGACTTATAGGTCCATAGGACTGGACTTAAATAAAGTTACTCTGAATTCACATGTATCACATCATTGATTTTACACATGTCACTACAGTAAATAAATTTCTTTTCTTTTTTTTTCTTTTCTTTTCTTATCTTATCTTATCTTATCTTATTTCTTATCTTATCGTATGTTATATGTGCGTCATATGTTCAATTATTCAAACATTACAACTTGGGAATAAAAGAAAAGGGAAATCAGTCTAAAAAACGTACTAGTATTTATTAATAAAAACGTGTTGGCATGGAAATGGCCATGGCTGGATAAAAGCATTTTAATTATTTAACCTATTGAAATGTCTATGTGTTTCGATTTAAGACTACTAAATGTCTTTACTATAACTGTTTTTGCCCCGGCAACGGTTGCAAAAACGTGGTAGCACATGCTTCAACTCAAGGTACACAGGTACAGATGATGAAATCTCTTTACATGTCTGTTTTACAAATTGATCAGCTCCGATAACGGTCGCTGAGAATTATGAGCATTCTCCTTTTTCTATATCTTTCTGTTCCAGCCATGACGTGCTAATATAGTGTTATCTGAAAATATAAAGGGAAGAAAGCAAAAACAAAGAAAAACAATGAAATTGAACGGGTGGGTTTGTGGTGGGATTCAAGATTTGAAATGTAAATTATAGATTTTTTAACGAAGATAAACTAGTCTACCTCTTCTATGGTGTGCCACTCCCAGAATTTGCTCTGCCTTATATATGACATATTCAAGTGTAAGTTGTCTCCCCTGACAACTCTTTTTGAGGCCCTGCTGGGGTGTTATAATAAAAATGTTAAGTTGTAAGATTTGAAAAAAAGATTTAATCCTCTAGCGGATAAATCGAATATTATCTTCAGATATATCCTGTATGATTACCTAATAACCGTAGTATCTTCTAATTATGTGAATGTCGTTCCTAATTACGCCATAGGTAATAGGCTATAGGTAACAAGATTTGGAAAAACGTATAAGTTAGTCACATAAGGGTGAAAGTATATCTTAATTATTGATACGTATGCCTAAATGGGTGATAGTGTTTCTGTTAAGTTACAATTATAGGAGACATTGTCTTCTTTGTCTTTTAGAAAAATATCTATAGTTAATCTCTAATCTGACGAAATCATTTCATGATAAAAGATTTAAAAAATCAGACTGTGGCCTTAGGAGGTTTCAGTACAGAATTGAAAATAAAACGTACATCTAGATCAATTCATTAAAATCAACATTGTTCTTCCTTCCATACATTACTAGGCCACTGTTTGGAATTTATATGGTATTAAATTAGCGTTATAACGCCTTTTGTTTTGCGTTATTTCGCATTTTGGTTCGCGTTATTGCGCGTCACTAGGCCATTTGATTTGTATAAATATGGTATAACATTGGCATTATAATGCGTTTTAATTTGCGTAATTACGCCTTTTGGTTCGCGTTACTTCGCCTTTATTCGCGTTACTACGCCTTTTGATTCGCGTAATAACGCCTTTATTAGCGTTATACGCCTTTTGATTCGCGTATTTACGCCTTTATTCGCGTTATAACACCTTTGCATTTTTATTTTTCTATTTTATTTGACACAATTAGGCTTTCGTATCAATGTGTTTGTCTTTTAAAAGTCTTTACATTTCTGCATTGGCGTTTTGTCAAAATATTCATTTTAACATTTTTTAACATATATAAATTGATTTTCAAACAGAATCTCTGTATTCGTTTACTCAACCGAATATATCTTAGTTGTATAAAAATGCACTATACTTCTCGAATTCAGTTTGCAAGCGTACAGAAATTGTCTGGCTTAAACTTGTGTTATCTTATTTGCATATTCTATTGCAATTATGATATCACTAACGTATTTTTAGACCGGTTTGGATATATCACTAATTCCCATTCAAGTGCAATAAATGTATAAAATCAAATAAATATAAAATACATGTAGTTCTAAGAGGATGGATTTTGAACATACTTATTGTAAAAGTATGTACTAACATCATGCGTTTTTTTAATAAATTAAAAAAGTATAAATCTAGAAGCATGTTTTATGTTTTACCGTTTAACCCTTTCCCTCATGAGCATATTGTGAAAAATGGCCGTTTTCATTGAAAAGCCTCCTGTTACAAGTTCAAACTGCTATGAAACTATGAAAAATGCTTCAATACTAATCAAACTTGGCACAAATGTTGACTGGGCCATTGCCTTTGTAACGACATGCTCAGTCTTAAATTTCCTGTTACCATGGCAACGAGGGGACATCTCAAAATTGCCAAAAATCACTATTTTCCCTTGATTTTTTCCATAAAAATTTATTTCAAAGTGCTGCAACTTCTCAAGGGATTGAGATAGAGTCAAAGGCTTTTAAGCGTTGGTTACACGTTACCTTATGATCGACCTTGGGTCATTTTTAGCCTCTCGCAAGTCCAAAATTTTCTTGGCGACATTTTAGCAACATTTAGCAACATTTCTCAAACGAAAACATGTGTTTGGGGCCCAAATAGGACATTTTTCCACTATGTGAGGCCTAAAGCTACAGTCTCACTTACATCCCGGCAGAGCCCCGGTAGACGTACGGGGTGATCCGGGAACGACCGGGCTACGACCGGGAACAACCGGATTACATCCGTAACTCTGCCGACAACGTCCGGGATGATCCGGGAAGATCCGGGATGATCCGGGAACATACGGCATTCGACCCCGGATGGAATAAAATATTTAATATCACCGGGGTGGTCCGGGATGATCCGGGAAGGTATAGCTTTGCCGGCTTCATCCGTCGCTCTGTCGGGAATAACCGGGGTTATACCGGGGAAGCACCGTAGCTCTGTCGGCACAAACCGGGGATGATCCGGGGTATGATATAGCCGGTAGCACTACGGTAGAGTTACGGTAGAGCCCCGGTATATGCCGGCAGAGCCCCGGTAACTACAGGCAGAACCCCGGATGATAAAGGTAGAGCTACGGTTGATCCCGGTAGAGCCCCGTCAAAGCCCGGATCATTTCAAAAGAATAACGACAATTTGCAATGATTGCACTTATCTGTATTTAAACCCTTCCCATTTCCCTTCTATCCAGTATGGCATAAGGATTTTTCAGAAAATCATCATGAATTACTATTCTGGAACAATAGATATTATATTCAATAAAAATTATGTATCAATGTTATCATTTTCGGGCGTTTTCAATCCACCGGGGTTCTACCGGGGCTTTGCCTGGATCGTCCTGGGCTCTGCCTGGATCGGCCCGGGGCTCTTCCGGCGTCATCCGGGAACGACCGGGGAAGCACCGGCACGAACCGTAGCTTCACCTTGGATCCGGAGCGCATCCTGTGTGGTTAGTTGGGAACTACCGTAGTGCTGCCGGGGTAAGTGTGACTGCAACAATAATTTCACCCCGGATCGTCCCGGATCATCCCGGTAACTTACTGGGATGGTCCTGGGCTCTGCCGGGAGTAAGTGAGACTGCAGCTTTAAAGAGGCGGGGTCGAAAGTTCGTTGTTTCGCGTATATATGAGGTAAAGGGTTAAGAAATTATTAAAGAAATTGTAACATTTCCGAATAATTTAAATTCATGCTTGCTATTTATAATCTTTTAATACTTTCAGACTACATGGTATGAAATTGAAAGAAGTGTTTTACCATCGAGTGGTCCATCAGAACAATATCTCCAACTAATGTGAAAGGAGAGACACATCTCGTCTTACATTTAATAATTTTGGTCGATTCAGACAGAAAAGACGTTTTTATCATTTTTTTTATTTTTCTTATAGTATGGAAATAGTGTTAGGTTTTGGAACCTGTTTTAGTCCCTTACCGGTTTAACCGCAGGGGACTTTAGGTTTACCCTCCGTCGTCCGTCCGTCTGTCTGTCCGAGCTTACACTTGGATACTTATGTGACTAGAGGTACGATATGTAAATGTACTTTCTCTTTGAAGTAATTCATTCCGTAAGGCTTTTATGTGCCTATTTTTCTTTATGTAGTTAAAAAGAACAATTGAGAGAATAATGGTTTTTAGTTTATATTGTTTCTGATCACAATCATATCACTATATTATGGCAAGGTTCAAAAATTACCAAAATAACCCCCTTGAATTTTAAATTTTCATGAAAGAATGTTTATATATAATCTTCTTTATTTCTTAATGTATCTACTTCAAATATAAGTTTCTTATTATCATTCAAATCATGTGTGAGAAGATTCAATATTCTAGTTTGACTATTTTTCAGAATTATGTTCCCCTGATTTTTTTTCCATTTCTTAAGGCTTTTCTTCGCACTTAAAACTCTTAAATCATAATATGACAACGTTTACCAAGCGTCCATATTTCAAAAACGATCTCCTTAAACTTTGAATTTTCCTTATTCATTCTTTATTTATTCATTCTTTAACTTTCTTTTTTCGTCATGGATCTATTTGAATTTAAGACATATTATATCTAGTACCATGTTTCCATGATAATTTCAATTTGAGCATATTTTTTCTGAATTTTCTTCTTTGTTGCTATAAATAGTTTATTTTTAGCTCACCTGTCCACGAAGTGGTCAAAGTGAGGTATAGTGATGGGGCTATGTCCGGCATCCGTCGTCGTGCGTCGTGCGTCGTCAACAATTTGGTTGTTAACAGTCTAGCAGTCACAATTTTGATTGGATCATTGTCAAACTTTGTCAGAATGTTTGTCTCAATGAAATACAGATCAAGTTCGAAGATGAATTATATCCGGTCAAAAACTAGGTCACAGGAGCTAAAAATAGAAAAAGCTTGTTAACACTCTAGTGGCTGCAGTTTTGATCCAAATATTCTGGAAATTTGTCAGGGAGGTTGTTTTGATAATTTCTAGGTCAAGTTCGAAGATGGGTCATCTCCGGTCAAAAACTAGGTCACAGGAGCTAAAAATAGAAAAAGTTTGTGAACACTCTAGTGGCTGCAGTTTTGATCCAAATATTCTAGAAATTTGTCAGGGAGGTTGTTTTGATGATTTCTAGGTCAAGTTTAAAGATGGGTCATCTCCGGTCAAAAACTAGTCACAGGAGCTAAAAATAGAAAAAGCTTGTTAACACTCTATTGGCTGCAGTTTTGATCCAAATTTTCTAGAAATTTGTCAGGAAGGTTGTTTTTAAGAATTCTAGGTCAAGTTCGAAGATGGGTTTCTCCGGTCAAACTAGGTCACAGGAGCTAAAAATAGAAAAAGCTTGTTAACACTCTACTGGCTGCAGTTTTGATTCAAATATTTTATTCTGGAAATTTGTCAGGAAGGTTGTTTTGATAATTTCTAAAGCAAGTTCGAAGATGGGTCATATCTGGTTAAAAAACTAGGTCACAGGAGCTAAAAATAGAAAAAGCTTGTTAACACTCTAGTGGCTACAGTTTTGATTCAAATATTCTGGAATTTTGCCAGGAAGGTTGGTTTGATGATTTCTAGGTCAAGTTCGAAGATAGATCATCTCCGGTCAAAAACTAGGTCAAAGGAGCTAAAAATAGAAAAAAGCTTGTTAACACTCTAGTGGCGGCAATTTTGATCCAAATATTCTGGAAATTTGTCAGGAAGGTTGTTTTGATGATTTCTAAGTCGACGTCAAGTTCGAAGATGGGTCATCTCCGGTCAAAAACTAGGCCACAGGAGCTTAAAATAGAAAAAGCTTGTAAACACTCTAATGGCTGCAGTTTTGATTCAAATATTCTGGAAAATTGTCAGGAAGGTTGTTTTGATGTTTTCTAGGCCAAGTTCGAAATGGGTCATCTCCGGTCAAAAACTAGGTCACAGGAGCTGAAAATAGAAAAAGTTTGTTCACACTCTACTGGCTGCAGTTTTGATTCAAATATTCTGGAAATTTGTCAGAAAGGTTGTTTTGATGATTTCTAGGTCAAGTTCGAGGATGGGTCATCTCCGGTCAAAAACTAGGCCACAGGACCTAAAAATAGAAAAAGCTTGTAAACACTCTAGTGGCTGCAGTTTTGAACCAAATATTCTGGAAATTTGTCAGGAAGGTTGTTTTGATGATGTCAGGGTCAAGTGCGAAGATTGGTCATGTCCAGTCAAAAACTAGGTCACAGGAGCTAAAAATAGAAAAATCTTTTTAACACTCTAGTGGCTGCAGTTTTGATCCAAATTTCCTGGCAATTGGTCAGGAAAGTTATTTTGATGATTTCTAGGTCAAATTTGAATATGGGTCGTGTCCGGTCAAAAATTAGGTCACATTGCCCAAGTATGGAAAAATCTTTTTAACACACTAGAGGTCACATGTTTGACTCAGTTGTCATCAAACTTGGCCATGATGCTTGTCTAAGACATTGCTTGGATGCGGTTGTGTCAGGTGAGCGATCCAGGGCCATCATGGCCCTCTTGATTAAAATTATGCTCTTTTCGAAATGTTTTCTTACATCACTTTAAAGAACTTGGAACTATTTCTACAAATTTGCAATAGAGGAATGTTGAAACATATTAATTATACATATTTATCCTGAGAAAATTGTATCTCTCCAGGTTCATGCTTATTTTCATGAAAATTTTGAAAATGTTTTTAAAAGTAAAATACTGTGAAATAAACAAAGAAAGTAATTTAAACATTGCAAACGACACTTACAATACACGTAAATTAACAAAAAGAGGTCAAAATATACATATATACTTCTTACTGGCGTTAGTAACCAGTACAATTATAGTGATTGATACTGCAAAATCAGTCAATTATCGGACATAACATGTAAATAATTCATTACATATTGAATCTTTTTTTTATGATGATAATACATTTTTCTAAAGATTGAATTTCTTGAAATATTTTGGCTTATGAGGAGGCCTGCAGCTTTAACATAATTTCCTTACTAGACAGGGAAACTAAACGCATTACCATGATACAGACAAACTAATAACTCAAAAGATTCATGTTCATTTATGTCTTCCACAAAGACTTACTATTAATTGAATGGCCCTTCAGAATGTTGCTTGGATTATAGCTGGTACGGGACTTTTGTGTTGCTCGCAATACTATGATTATTGCTTGTTAATATTGTTGTCAAACTATAATCAGAGACTAAGATAACAGAGATAGCTAACAGATGTTTGTTATCATTTATTTATTTATTTTATGTTTTCAAGTTTTTATTTTATTTTCTTTCTGAAACAAATCATGAAGTCATTTTGATCTAAATGAAAACGTTCTTAACCAAACATTAGCTAATAGGATTTTGTTCTTTGTTTAACCACATCCACAGTTCAGTTATCATACTTTTAAATTAATGAAATGTCATTTATAGACGCAGAACTATTGCTTAAGCTAAAAAGATTACATGTTAATTTTCATATTTCTTGCATTATTTTAGTTCATTTTTTATTCAAGAGCATATGAAATTGTAATATTAAACAGTCACGTAGCAACTGTAACATTTATATTTTCTATTTGGATGGCTTACTAGCACACAAACTAAACAAGACCCGAAGGATGGTTTATATATTTTATTATATGTGTTGCATCCAAGAATACACTCATAAACTCCCAAACATCAAGTAAACATACACACAGTAACAATAACGATATTTGATATTAAAGGCGTGGCTTATTCTATCTTGTAGACTTGCTTACTACAGCAACAATAGCATATATCTGTTTAACAGAAAGTATATGACTGAATAAAAGTTGTCTACACTTTACTGTGTTCATTACTTGATTCTTCAGAATAATACTTAACGAGATAGCATTTTATGAATATCTGACGTATTGGTGTAAGAGTTATATATTGAAGATAGGATATGAATCAGGTTGCTACACAAAGGTCTGTAAAAACTTAATATGTTAGATGCAACATAAAAAAAATCATATATTAACATAAATAAGACCATTCCATGATTGTTTTAACCCTTGATGCTTGCATACTATGCAGTTGTTTCTTGTGATATGTGATATCTAATATTACAATTATAAACAAGTTTTTGTTTTCCGGACTAAGATATTATTATTGAAATTCTATAGAAATGGAAAAATAAAATATAAAAATCACTCCCGAATGTCGTGTAGACAGGTATTCAAAAATTACCAAATATTTGTGTATATTTTTGTCAAGGAAGGAACTGCGGCCGATGCTGTAGACATGGTTGGTCTGTTCAAGCTTTTTAGGTTTTCACAATTGGAAGTTGGCAAGTTTTTGGAAATATGTTATATTCAACTAAAGGATCATCCAGTTGAGGCAGGAAAGGTAAAGAATATTAGAATTTACTAGGGATTTTTCTTTTTATCCTTTTAGACTAAATTCCTGGGTGAGTTGATTGCAAATGAAATAACAATTTTCAGCAAACAATAATGATAACATTTGTTTAATGTTCATAATGTCGTGGTGAACTTCATATGAGCCTTACATTTGAAGTGAAAACGTGTCTAATATTGAAAAGTTAGTTAATAATTAAATATATGATAATGAAAATGCTCAATATATTTCACACAAAAAATATGATAAATATAAGTCATGGGTTGTCCGGAATCTGCAGGTTAACGTATTAGAGTTGGTGAGGAACACTATTTAAAATATAGTTTGATCAGTATGTGGTGTTCCCCAACCATCTATTTTGGGACCATTATTATTTCTAATTTATATAAATGATATGCAGGCTGTTGTTAAAAATAAACTTCTCCTTTATGCAGATGATTCTGCTATTCTTGTTGCAGGTAAAAACAGCTCATCCATTGAAAAGAAACTGACAGATAAACTACATTCTGTCAGTCAATGGTTAATTTATAATAAACTTTTCCTTCACTTAGGCAAAACAGAGACAATATTTTTTGGTTCTAAATATAGGTTATAAACAGGTCCATCTGTTCATGTCAGTTGTAAAGGGACTGATATACAGTCAACTTCTAACGTCAAATGTCTAGGTGCAACACTTGATCAGTCTATCTCCGGTCAATCAATGGCAAGTTCTATTATTAAAAAGGCCAATGCAAGGTTAAAGTTTCTGTATAGAAAACGTGATTATCTCACATTTCACACGAAAAAAACTTCTGGTTATGACCCTCATCCAATGTCATTTTGATTATGCATGTTGTTTCTAGTTTCCTAGGGCTACTTAATACTGGAAGAATAAACTCCAGGTCACACAAAATAAATTAATAAGATTTGTTCTAAATCTTGGTTGAAGGTCCCATATTGAAAATGAACACTTTAAAATTTCAAATTGGCTGCCTGTCCAAAAAAGAGTCGATCAAATTATCCTCTGTAATGTTTTTAAAATAAAACATGGACTTGCCCTGAATATATGGGGGGGACTTTAATCCCTTAGATTCTGTTCATACTTACAGGACCAGGTCATGTGAAAATGGGTGTTATATACTACCTAAGGTCAAAGGTTTCGGATCAAAGTCTTTTACTTACAATGGATGTGTATTGTGGAATAAATTACCCGCTTCTATTAGGATGGAATCTAAATTGTACAATTATAAATTATCTGTTAAACAACATTTACTTAATGGATAATGATCTCTTTTAATGGTGTCTATCATTTAGTCCTAATATTTATTTTGATTCTATCTATCTATCTATCTATCTATCTGTCTGTCTGACTGTCTGTCTGTCTGTCTGTCTGTCTGTCTGTCTGTCTGTCTGTCTTTCTATCTATCTACATTTATTACACAATGGCGCGCGCGCAAACACACATACACACGCGCGCGCTCGCGCACACACACATTTAATTTCTTTTACTTTAGTAAATTAATTTCAGGTACGTGGAACCGCAAACGAAGCACGAACTCAACATGGCATGTGCTCGGGACTTATGAAGCAATTTATGACAACGTCAGAATTTGTAACAAGTGATATGATGCCGATGTTGAAAACAGTTATAAAAGAGAGGGTAAACAACTTTTTGATAACTCAAAAGTGAAATATTCCTAAGATGAATTGATTCATATATGAGTCGATGATTTAAATTTCTTATGTAATATGTAAGAAATCAAATTGTTAATTTTTATAGATGTACATGTACACGCACAGTTATTTTTTATTTCAAGACGTGTTAGATATTATATAAATGTGGATAAAAGTGCAGGGTCCGGAACAGTTTGTAACTTTAAAGTCTGGTTATCAGGCACTAAAATTATTTTTGAATTACAGAAAAGCAAAATAATTAAAGATATGCTTGAGCGAATACTACAAATGGCAGATGATATGAAAAAAGAAGCTGAAAATGTCAGAGATAGGTAATCTTTTTCTTCCTCTCAAATTGTTTCATGTATTACTACACAACTATTGACTAGTGTGTCATCGAATATTATACAGTTATTTCATATGTGATTTGGGAACAGTGTAACTGTTGGCCCGAGGTGGAGGGAATAGTGTTTTGAACAGTTGCCTAAGGCCGTAGGCAGAGGGCAACAGCTCAAAAGACTGTCCCCCACACAGAGGGACAACTGGTTGACTGTTCCCAAATCACATATGAAATAACTGTTTTATCACCTGATCAATTACTGTTTTAACAGTACTTGCAGAAGAAAAAAGGAACAAGAAAATAATTTTTCAAAATTGTTAATAATTAAACTTTCCGAATTTAACAATCTTTTAACTATGTCATGTCACGTCTGGTTTATGGCGTTCAAGGGGGAATCCTCTATCGAGGGAAACATTTGAAACTATTGATCGGTCAACAGTTCGCGGAAGTGGACAGATTAATTATTTCAGAAAACAGTTAAAAAAAATACCAAATTACATTTATATAAGGTATCAGGTAATAAGATGTAATATTTACCGGCAGATGACATATTGACAGAGGCTATAGCCAAAGTCAATATGACTTTCTGCCGGTGAATATCACATCATATTCAATGGCACACTAGTCAATAATTGTTTTATTATATGAATAGGCTATAAGAATTTAAAACATCACAGAAAGTACAACCTTATAAACGAACAACTTTTGCCTGATTCGTTGATTTGCAGGGAAAAGACGCAGTGCAACGACTACGCAAACGCTGAGCATACGAAGTTCATACTCATCATTGCGGTGTAGCCGTTAAGTATAATAGTGAAGTAATGATATTTTAATCGAGAAATATACCCTAAGAACAAAATGCAACAATTATTTATAATGCGCACGCGTATATAACAGTCTACGATAAATGGTCATTGAATATATGAGTCTCAAAATGGGAAAATCCAATTCAGCCAGTGAATATGATACTACACCCAATGAATATGACTTTATAAAAAGTTCTGTTGACTATTGTTTGGACCAATGAGATTGCAGCTATATTTAGATCATATAACGAATAAGCATATGTTCTTCCATTTGTGGTATAAGCTTTAAAACGTATTTGTCAGATAGAGATAGGCGTTTCAGTTGCAGCACAATAAGCTTACTACAATGTGATTTATAAAAATGTCAAGATATGTACTTTACATAACGACCGGTTTAAATTGCTAAAAACTGCTACTTAATCAAAGAAATATTTATTGATACTTGATTGTAATGTTTGAATAGACAGGGCCTGATTTTATAGTAAAAAAGAATGTGCGCCAAACGTACGACTACGATGGAGACAGTCAGGCAGTATGATGGCGGAGTGCGACAGTATGAAGGTGATAGTACGACAGATTGATAATGGCAGTACGACGGCAAGCCCGATACTATGATGGTGATAGTCCATCATACTGTCGTATAATCATCATCGTACTGTCGTATATCCATCATCGTACTGTCGCCTTGCTGTTAAGCATGCTCATAATAAAATATCACCATCGTACCGTACTATCGTATTGTCATCACCGTACTGTCGAACCTTGTCATCGTGTTGTCTTACGGTCACAATCGAACTGTCGTATTTCGCGCGATCCAATCTCGCTGGCTCTAATGGAACAGCGTATATGCCAGTATGTGGTTATCCGAATGTTTTCAGTTGAATGTGTAAAACTGTTGGGGAAATTAAACGGAAACTGAAAATTTCTTCTTTTTTATTTCAAAGTTAAAAGACATAACTCTGTCAAAAATCATCGAATCATGACCAAATTCGAAGTTGACCTGGGCATTCCTATGACATATCCATATTTAAATTGAAGTTGATTGTGTACAACTATTGGGAGGTAACGAAAGCCTAATAGTGTCAAATAAAATATAAAATAAAAATGCATAGGCGTTATACACTTATTCTCACGCGAATTGTGAAATTGATGTCGCTGCACACTCTGAACATATTCGATTCAGAAAAACTTGCTATTTGATAGCTAACGTTCAAAAAGTATATAAGGGAATTTTTTTATCCATAGACTTCATTGATAACACATTCGATACCAAAATTTTATGAGGGAAGCTATTGGAAATGTAATGTTCGAGACTGTCGCAATTTTGGATTATTCGTGTTTGAGCTAGTGTAACCTCAAAAACCTATACAATTTCGGCAAAAAAATAATTTGTGCAGGAGTATGTCTGTCTCCTTATCTGTTTTCAAAGCTTGACCCACT
Source organism: Ruditapes philippinarum (assembly GCF_026571515.1). Lineage (NCBI taxonomy): Eukaryota > Metazoa > Mollusca > Bivalvia > Venerida > Veneridae > Ruditapes > Ruditapes philippinarum. The sequence continues at coordinate 20,174 of NW_026857835.1, read as the reverse complement.
TGAAAAGACTGATCTTTGTCATATGTAGAATGTTTTAGAACTGTCGCCAAAATTTACTGGCATCGGTAATGTACGCGACTTGTAAATTAAGTGCCGCACATAACTGAAAATAACTTAGTAATCTAAGTCGTTTATATGTTTATTTACAATTAAATACTTATGCTACTATAGCCAGACTTATCTTTCTCATGATAAATTCTAAGAATTAACCGAGATTCTATTACTTTGACAGCCTGTGCCAGATGATGACTGAAGCATGTAATGTTCGCTACTTAAAAATTAGTACGTTCTATGCACTATTTCCAAATTAAGGAACTTTTAATAAATGATTTTGATTCACGTTATTACGCCTTTATTCGTGTAATAACGCCTTTCAATTTTCGTTATAACGCCTTAATTTGCGTTATTACCTTAAATTGACAAATATCAAAAAGTCTTCACTAGTTTATGACAAATAGTTTGCATTATAACTGCGCAAATGAAATGATAGTTATTGTAAATGTATATTACATTATTCTATACGAGTTAATTTCTTGAGCAATAAATTCAGATCAATATTTTTCTTCCTTTCTCGCCTTACCAGGCCATTTGATTAGTATACATATGGCACTACATTTACATTATAGTGCGTTTTAATTTGCGGTATTACGCCTTTTGGTTCGCGTTACTACACCTTTTGATTCGTGTTAAATTTTACGCCTTTTGTTTCTCGTAATTATGCCTTTCAATTCGAGTTATAACGCCTATATTCGCGTTACTTCGCCTTAATTCGCATTGCTACGCCTTTTTCCGCGTATTTACGCCTTTTGATTCGCGTTAATTACGCTTTTAATTCGTGTAATATCGCCTTTATTCGCGTTATAACGCCTTTGTATTTTTTCATTTTTTTTACACTATTAGGCTTTCGTAGGAGAAAATTAACGGAAACTGATTTTTTTTATTTTTCCTGTTCAAGAGGGATAACTCAAAAATCATTGAGTCATGACCAAATTCGAACATGGTCTGCGCATTTCTATGACATAACCATATCATAAATTTGAGTTCAATGTGTACATTTTTGAGGAGATCATAAACGGAAACTGAAAATTTCTTCTTTTTTAAAGTAAAAGGGGCATACCTCTGCCAAATTTTCTCGAACCATTACCGATTCGAAATAGACCTGCGCATTCCTTGATGTACCCGTACGTAAAATTTAAGTTGAATTGATACAACCGTTGTGTGAGATAATGAACGGAAACTGAAACTTTCATCAAGGGGCATGATTCTGTCAAAAATCACCAGACCATGACCAAATTGAACTTGACCTGCATTTAACTTATGAATTTTTTACTTGAATGTGTGCAACTGTTGCCAAGATAATGAACGGAAAATGATGATGACGGAATGACGGAACGGGGTAACAATATATGTCCCAGCCATTTAATGGCGAGAGCATAAAAATATTTTGCTTTTAAATATACATGTATATGTATATAGTATATAATATTTTCCTTAGCTGAAGTCTTTACATGTTGTCGTATTATAAGCAAAACCTTAGAGTGATTTTTATTTATGATGTGCATGGTCTTACGAAAAAAAAATTAATTATCAAAATGGCAAAATGAAAATATAAATAGTAAACAATACATAATGATCGTATTCCAAAATTTCTCTTTGCATTTTTTGGAAGGTACCTTGCACTTAGAACACAGTTGCAACAAAACATTGTGGATGTGAACATACGGAATAAAGAAGTTATGGATCAAACAAAATACCTTACAATCGAAAAGAACGAAGCTGAATCAATGGAGCAACAATCTGAAAAAGAAATCACAGAAATGGAAAAAGAAAGACAAGAAACATTAACAGAATTACAAAATATGAAACAAAAGAGAGATGAGTTTTTGGCAAACGCACGTAATTATTAAGGCCTCTTTTTTGAAACCATTCAAACACATTTTATGGGGGGGTGCACCAAAATTTGCAAAATATCAATTAAAAATTATTTTAATTGTTCATTGTTTTCCATTATTTTCTGTGTATTCAACTAAAAACTGCATTTATACATTTAATTGTCCTTATATTTTATTGTATCTTTATTGAAATGACCATGCATGATCTTTTAGATGCTTGTTGATTCGCGCTTGTAACATGTAGATCGTGTTTAAGTCATATCTATTATGCGATGTTCTTATATACAAGTAGCATATGAATACACATTTTGAACATTTATAAAATCCAGACCTTAAGGTTGTAAAACATTTTCGTGAGGTCTAATAATTTAGAGATTGTCATTGATCTGTGGACATTCTGTGCCGGTTTCTGAGATCCCAGATGAGAAAATTTCTTCATTACCTTGGACCGAGTAAACAGATCTGGAGGCGTTCAGTAGTTTTATCAACCAAATTGTATGTGTATGTAGATAGCTTCTATTAAGCATATCGTTTTTGTTTCTTAGTTCCAACTAAAACAGACGATGAGACATGGAAAGATATAATGAACATGGCCGTTCCAAATGTACAACAACAGCTTAGGGCAATCCAGGCTGCGAAAATGCCTCTCCATCTATTTAGACAAGGGATGAGGGTATTAAAATAATTTCTTGTATCATAGTTTGAAGACTTAACTAGTGAAAACGTGTCAGCGTTAAATCGTAAAACAACAGATGCACAGTGCGTTAATTTGTGTGCATGTATTAATTAGTAACCAACATTTACTGTCTGTCTAGAGCATGCCCGTTGATTGGCTATTTTTTTCAGGCGTTTACTTATTTATGTCTTACTATAACCATGGTATATGTATACCATGTGTCATAATCAGTTGAGTTAATACAAACACAAAACTTTAACGATAGAAAAGTCATATTCAGATGCTTGGATATTGGTTATATTTCTGGGGTTAAATATTGTGTCGTCGGGAAAACTTTTGCCTATAATACAAAAGGGAAAGAATATCAAAATACTCGGCTATCTGATTTATACTCTAAAAGCTACGCCACATCGTACAAATCAGATAGTCTCGAGTATCGATGCTCTTTCTATTACTTAACTTTAACATTTTTGGTAAACTATAACTTATGTAAGGTATATGATAAGGCATACATGGGACGCGATAATAAAATATCAACTTGATGCTTCTGCATATTTCTATTCTTAAAAACTTGTAAGAATTCAAATTTCATTGGGTAAGATATTAGCTTCAAGTCAATAATCTACGTCACTAATAAAAAATCTGTATATAACATCGACCTAGATTTTTTCATACATAACATAATGTGTACAGTAAAAACGTTGTATTGAATGTAGGCATACACTGCCTTCAAAGGGCAAGAGAAAACACAAAGGGCAATTGAAAAGGAAGATGATAAACAAAGCAAACTGAATGAACAAATTCGGGAACGTCAAGAAACATCGCTTAAGCGATTGGCACAAATCAAGCGCACAGATTTGAAGATAGGTAAACATAGATCTATATTTCTTGAAAAGTTATTTTCAAAATATCCTTGTATTTGGTTAATATAAGATTGTATGTCATTGCGCCATGTTGTAAATAAAAACATACATGACCTTAACAATTCTTGCACAATATTTAGTGTCATGGAACTTTACTTTGATTCTGGATGAGTACATATTTACAAATAGGGGATAGATAGGATGATACACCGGCAAACATAAGTAAGAATTTGATTATATTCATATATACTTATTTTGCAACCATAAGTTTTGTTAACTTACAAAATGATGTATGAAATACATCTGATTGAATTGTTCAATTTTTTTTGGTTAAAAAATGAACGAATATTACATAATTGCGTTGTGTATATATTTATTAGTTTTTTTAAGTTATCTGAACATAATGTTGGACGCCATCTGCCGTCTGTCTTCAGGTGTCTTTTGTTAAGTCACGTTTCCCTTGCTTGGATTTAAATCAAACTATACGGGTTATCCCCTATCAAAGTTGTTTAAATGGTTTCGGTAGGTTACATATCTACCAACAATGCTGAAATTATGTTCCTGGGGGTCAAAATTGTTCATTAGTTTTCGTGTCATGAAATAATAAATAGCATCACGAGGTATGATCAAAAAGTTCTCAGCCCGATATACTTCTAGCCACTACACTGACATTTACACACGATATGTCGATATCGATATCTTATTGAAGATTACTGACCGAGTTACACGCGGTTTTACACAGATTAAGTAACATAAAACACACTTTGATCAGTAGAAGGTGTGTCATTTAGACCAAATGGAGAAAGTTGAAATCATAGCCGTCATTAAGTACCGCCGAGTACTGGTTATTACTAACACAACAACTGAAGACATAAGGCTTTATTTATATATTTACATCTAATCAAGGGCCATAACTCTTTAATGAAGGGTCTGGTCTGAACATGGCAACAAATTATGCACATCTCATCTTGGTATTAACGGTTCCCATAAAGTTTAATTGAATTGCAAAGAAGTAGCGTGGAAGCATTTATTGCTCTATATGCATACTGTATAATTTATAAAGGGCCATTACTCTGAGTTAGTGTCTGACCGGAACAAAGCGATGATATGCGCATCTCCTCTTGGTAATGAAGGCTCCATAAAGTTTGCCCTATACATAGGAACTCTGGAACAGGACCGCATATTGCAGGGCATAAATCCGAATCCGTTCCTGCTTTACATATTGTTTGTCCGACCTTTGAATATCTTTTCATATTATGCGAGCGGATGGTCTTTATTTATCTAATCTCAATTTAATATAATCTGCTAATTTAAAAATCAGTCAAATTAACTGTATATTGAAAAAAGAAAAGGAGTGACATCCGCCATTTACCGCAACGTTCGGCGTAAATTATCCCCCTTGATATGCTTGATTTTTGTTTTAATATTTCTAGTAATGAATACCAGATGAGTGCCTAAAATATTTATCTATGGATCATGTTTTAATATTTTATTTTCCAGTTAGGCAAAATCAGTTGGACCATATTACTAAAGTGTCTGTTTTCTCCATGACACGAATACGCCCGTTATAATGCCGCCTATACATGTCAACACGTGTAAACAATGAGAGTTGATAAAAAAACGGGAACAAAATTCTGAAAAATAGTAATCAATTGTAGCCCAAGGGGAAAAACTCATGCCAAAAACGTTGCGGCGAATGGCGGATGTCACTCCTTGTCTTTTTTATAATACCGTTAAATTTGACCAGTTTTAAAAGAGACAGATTGGGTTCAATTGATAACATATTTTTTGATGTCATATACTGGGATAATACTAAAAGATATTTAGACGTAGCTGAAACGTTTTTAAAAACCGTTACACGATCGAAAATATGCGCCGCAATCTGCGGTCCCGCTCCGAGTTCCTATGGCCCTATATGCATACTGCATAACTTGATATGCGCTCTCCTCTTGGTATTGAAGGTTCTCATAAAGTTTCGTTGAATTCCAGCCAGTAGTTGCAGAGTATAAGCGCGGGAATGATTATTGCTCTATATGCATACTGCATAACTAATCAAGGGCCATAACTCTGAGTTAAAGGATCTGACCGGAACAAGCCGACGATACATCTCCTCTTGATATTGATGATTCCAAAATCTTATTTGTGTCATTTCTAACGAATGGCCTGACGACAGACGAAATTGCCATGCGACTGTATTAGAATACTGGAGTCATAGAGACGAATTGGCTTTTGAAGACAATATTGTGTTCAAGAGTCAGAAAATAGTAATACCAAAATCTTTAAGACTTGACATGACTAACACAGTGCATGAATGTCATTTTGGTGTAAAAAAAACGACAAGACGGGCTAGAGATATAATATTTTGGCCATCAAAGTCAAAACATATTACAGATTATATGCTTAATTGCCAGATTTGTTGTAAATATAGAGACTCAAATAAAAAGGAACCATTACATCCTCATGACATACCCTAAAAACCATGGCAATATTTATCATGTGATTTATCTACGTGGAATGGTCAAGATTTTATGTTTCTTGTTGACGCTTACAGTCGATATTTTGAGTTCGACTAACACTTAAGTACTTATATCATAAGAAAACTTAAGGTACATCTCAGCAGATTTGATATCTGGGAGAAGTTAAAAACTGACAATGGGGCATGTTTTACTAGTGAACAATTTCAGAACTTCCTTAAACAATGGAACATTAAACATGAAACTTCAAGTCCCACGCATGCAAGTTCAAATAGACTTAGTGAAGTATATGTTAAAATAGCAAAACACATTCTTCAGAATGCTAAGGATGATAATAAAGATCCTTAGTTGACCCTTTTAGAATATAGGAATACACCACGTAAATGTGGACGGTCATCCGCCCAACTTTTGATTGGCACACGACTCAAGTCGCTTCTCCTAACAACAAGCAACTCTTGCCACAAACAGTAAATCATCGTGAAGCAAGAAAAGAAATGGAAAAAATAGCAATTAATAAGCAAGAAGCATTATGATAAAAACGCACACAAAATGAAACCTCTAAAAATCGGAAAAATCTGTCAGAATTCGAAAAGAAAAAATAAGTACTGGGAACCAGCCAATGTTATAATACCTCATGAGCATATTGTGAAAAATGGCCGTTTTCATTGAAAAGCCTCCTGTAACAAGTTCAAAATGCTATGAAACAATGAAAAATACTTCAATACTGATGAAACTTGGCACAAATGTTGCCTAGATCACAGCCTCTGTAACAGCATGCTCAATCTGAAATTTCCTGATACCATGGCAACGGGGGAACGTCTCAAAATTGCGAAAAAATCATTATTTTTCATTTTTTTTTTTCATCAAAACTGATTTCAAAGTGCTGCAACTTCTGAATGGATTGAGATAGAGTTAAAGGCTTTTACGTTACCTTACGATCGACCTGAGGCAATTTGAGCCTTCACATGTTCAAAATTTTCTTTGCGATGAGGTGGACTGCCGCCCCCCTTCACCCCCCCCCCAAACAGAAGGGGGCACATCCCCTTTCTGGCAACTTCTTGATGTACCTTTTTAATGGAGGCGGCGTTGAAAAAGTGATCACTATTTTAGCAACATTTCTCAAACGAAAACAGTGTTTAGGGCCTAAATAGGGAAGTTTTCACTGTTTGAGGCCTTAAAAAGGAGGGGGTCGAAAAGTCGTCAAAACAGGACTATATGAGGTAAAAGGTTATTCTGTAATGCGCACGTCCATTATCTTTCCGCCACTTATAAACTTGGAACATTCAGTGGTCATTAAATGATAGAACTAGCAACACGTGTCTGTGTTAAATATTACAAGTCCACGTTCTGTGTACTTATTAATATACAACACAGTTGAAGCACCCTGGCTCATCCCCTCCGAAGAAATTCAAGAGGGTGCCATCTGCAGGGAAGATGATAGCTTCAGCTTTTTGTTATAGTCAGGGGATAATCATGATTGACTATCTTGAGCAAGGTCGCACTATAAACGGTACGTACTGTGCAGACGAATTGAGACATCTGCGTCAAGAAAGTGGTCGTAAAAGAAGGAGCAAACTGACTCGAGGCATTCTGCTCCTGCTAGACAATGCGCCAGCTCACACATCCAAAGTTGCAATGACTGCTGCAGCTGACTGCGGCTTTGAAATTTTCCTGATCCCCCATATTCTCCGGGCTTGGCCCCCTCTGACTTCTACCTGTTTCCGAAGCTGAAAACCAAGCTTCGTGGTTGACGTTTTGGAAGCAATGACGTTGTCATGGAGGCGGTGGTCAATGAGTTCTTTGAGGACCAAAATAGAAGTTCTATTCAAGTGAGAGCAAAGGTGGGCAAAGTGCTTTGAGTACAAAAGGTCTAATAGCTTGTCCTATTTCTTAATATTTACAATTCAATGATTAAATCAACAAACGCCATAAATATAAATAATACGATTTAAAGCGACTTGTATCCTTCGGCCGTTTTTTAAAAAATTGGGGACAAATCCTGTTAAAATGTGATCTAGGTACTTTCTTTTAACTAATTAAGTACGTATGCCATAAAACTTTGCATAAACTTTGATATAAAAATGTTACAAAACGTTTTCTCAACTCAACAACACAGTTATTCAAATTAAAAATAGCACTCCGCAGCTTTCCTGCATTTAAGTGAGCTGCTATTTTGCCATTTGAGGATCACAAAACTATGGTGTCTTATATGTGCCATTTCGTTATTTTGTTTGGTTGTGGTTGTTACAAGTAGCAAACCTTGAAGGAAGGACATATTGAGAAACAGATATTTTTTTTTATTTTGTCACACACTTTTTTTTTACCTTTTTTCAGTATTTGTGAATAGGCCCTTCAACCGCGACAACACAAAAAAAGATAAAATGAGGGAGGGAAGGTTATTTGTTCCATGTGTCACAGGTGAGAAAATTGTGCAGCCTGACCGGATATTGAACCCGGGACCCTTGGAATACCATACCGTGGCTCTACCGACTGAGCTTTCCGGCCGCTTACACATCATCTCCCCTATATAGTGAACAGTTCTGAACCGTGACATACTCCCTTGCTTTATTGAAATTCATCCTCGAATTTCACAGAGTTACAGAGAGATGTAAATTAAAATCTGAGCTATATTAAGTCACGGCCCCAAGTTGGGCACAAAATGTCACATGGTGAGAAGAATGTGCAGCCTGACCGGGACCGCGGATCTATCGACTGAGATTTCCGGCCTCTTGTACATTTTCTCCCCTTAATAGTAAAGTTCTTAAGCGTGATATACTTTCCTGCTATATTGAAATTGATCCTCAAAATTGCAAAGCAATGTGAATTTAACTCTGAGCTATATTCAGTCACAGCCCCAAGTTGGGCACCAAATGTTACAGGTTGAGAAGAATGTGCAGCCTGACAGGGACTCGAACCTAGGACCCTCAGAATACCGTTCCGCAGCTCTTACAGACTGACCTATCGAAGGGCTTACACATCTTCTCCCCTGAACCGTGACACAGTAAATATAATATTACATCAAGGACAAGTTTGCCTTTTTTGAAAACACGTTAAATACCAAATAAAAGGTAAAGGGGAAAGGACTTGTTTATAATAGTGTCACCACTATTGAAAGGGCCAGCCATTTCGGACTTATGAGACACCTTATGCTTGCACACCATGTACCTCCCAATTCCTACCACTATGTTAGGTGCCAGGCGGATAGAAATTTGTTACCATTCGTTTTAACTACCTAGCAGCTCAAGAAGCGGCCATTTTGGAACGAGTCCCACGATAAACATTCAATTACGCTCCCCCTGGGGTTTTGAACCTTATACCTTACGATCTGAAGGCAGACACCTTAACCTCTAGGCCAACGGTACCAAATAAATCTACACACTTAAATATGTTTTATACCCCTCTGGTGAAAATCTTGGATCCACATCATTCTGTAAACATTTAATTTCTATAATTCAATAGTTGTTTTCTATATATACAGGAACAGTCTTTTATAGTGTTTTCATTGTCACCAATATCTCTCATACAAGTTAATCAATTTGTATAATTATATGCAGCAAGATTAAAAATGTTTAATACATATAAAAACTTAATAATTTTAGTCCAGTTTGATTTAATATATTATATTTAGAATTATCACAAGATTCTTAAGTCTTACCAATTGGTAATTATGTAACAGTGTGAGAACAATGTGCAGCCTGACCAAGACTCAAACCCAGGACAGTTAGAATACCTTACTACAGCTCTACCGACTGAGCTATTAAGCTGCTTACACATCAACTCCTCTAGATAGTGATAATTACTTCTCCGCTATATTGAAGTTTGTCCTCAAATTTCAAAGGGTAATACAGAACTATGTGAATTGAGCTCTTAGCTATATGCAGTCAAGGCAACAAGTTGGGTGCCAATTGTAACAGGGTGAGAAAAAATGTGCAGCCTGACTGGGATTCGAATCCGGGACCCTCAAAGAACTCTACCTTATTCGACCGACTGAGTTATTGGCCACTTACACATTTTCTCCCCTAAACAGTGAACAGTTATGAACCATGACATTATCCTACTAATTAGATACAAATACTATGTATTTAAAACCTTTAAAAACTGTAAAGAATTATATCTTACTAACAAAACTCAGATTTTTAACAAATCAAAGTCATTAAAATAAATAATGTCTTATGAAGAAACATAATTACACTTAAGAATTAAAAAATCATTTTAAATAGTTCTTTCTTAACATATGTTTGTTGATGTTTTGAAATTTACCAAGTTATGTTAAAATTTGAAATAATATAACTTAAATATATAAATTTATTCATTCATCTTCGGCTTTTCTTTTCTGATGTAAAGTCCCATGAATGGTTCAGTTTATATTTTGAATCATTTAGCCACGGGCAAGCATAATGTCTGTGAGTGATAAATATTTGTAGTCAACTATTTTCTTATCAACAAACCAATATAGGTATTTACATTGTCTATGGAATTTAAGTGAAATATGACTTTCATCACCATCAGGTACATTTGATTTATTTTCAATAAAATATTTAGATTGTGTTGAACATCATCAGATCAGTTTTCAAGCATCATGGCTTTGATTTGACATAAATAGTATTTTATTTTCCTGAGTCCTGAAGATCTTAATGTTGAAATCTTAACTGATAATCTCGGTTTGAATGAATAAATATAAAATTCCTAGACGCAGCAACTAGAAGAACCAAGTTTATAAGGTAAATCAAGCCAGTCTACAAATAATATTTCTATGCATATTCATCATTCCTGGACCTCCATCTATTTGATGAACTTCTTAAACTGGTAAATTTTCCATCTTATTCTATTCAATTTATTTAAATATAAAAGATATATTTTTATGTTTATATACATAATGACTAAGGTAGACAGATAAGAACAAACAAATTAGTAAACATGAGTTACATCCCTTAAAATGAAGAAAAAACTGAGAACCAAAAGAAATTGCCATGAACAGAAAAATTAAAAACATTTGACTTATTTTGGCAGTGATTTAACAGTAAGTCATAAAATATACAATTTCTCTATTAGCTCAACCTCCTTTTTTCTAGCTTCCATTTTCTCTCTTATTTAGCTATATGTATCATATTTTCTGTTAATATAATCATCTATGAAATTGCGTTAAGTCGACAAGTTATATTGTATCATAGTATAGTGTTGTGTTGTGTAGCATAAAGCCCCATTTACACTGTCCCGGTAATGGCCATGGTATCGATACGGTGTCTTAAGCCAGTGGAACCGGGTTGTGCCGTTGTCGTTTTACTGAAAAATTAAATTGCGATTACACATCCCCGACAGAGCCCAGGTGTATTCCCGGTTCAGTTCAGTAATACAGCACCGGGTATATACAATAAGTGCCAACGCTAACCTTGTGTATTTCCGGTTGATCCCAGTGGAAACCCAACTGGACAAGGTCCAACCCGACCACCAGCCGGACTGTTAGAAAAGCTCACCTCAGAAGAAAAAGCAGAGACGGGTCCCTCTTCTTCTCACAGATGAGCAGGAGGAGGCCATAGCTGACTAGCTTGAATCAAACGAATTTTTAACAAAATGATCCAAAGTAGCACTTCAAGTGTATATATTCATGTTCTTTAAATTGCGTGTCATCGACATGGAGTGGTGACGTCACCATGTATTGCCGTTGTATAACCGGGACTTGCCAGCAATATACGGGACATTAAAGGGTCCAACCGAAGCAGTGTCGTCAATAACAGCAATGTACTAATTTTCTACCTGAGCTGTTTTTTACTGTGGTGACATCGTCTCATCACCGGGGCTTTGCCATGTGGACATTGGTTAACACGCAACCCTGTTTACTACGGTTTGTCACGGTATGAATGCGGTATAAATACGGAGTTCCCCGGCGTTTCCCGGTGCCAAGCCGATAGAACACTATTTTTAGCTTACCTCCCGGTGAGTGCCTGTGAGCCCTGGTTGTAGTAAACATTTTAATTCAACTGTAGTGATCTCCCGGTTTGTTCCGGTTCACCACGGTTTGTCCCCGTACTTCACGGAATCGCTACAGCCCAATGCCGGTTAAACAGTTATGTTGAAGTTAAACAGTTATGTTGAAATATCTGAATTAAAAGTTTTGTTTTTAGCTCGACTTTAAAAAAAAGGGGAGGTATTGTAATAGTCCTGGCGGCGTTGCCGTCCGCAAATTTGTCCCTTGATCATGACTTTTTTATGTTCTTGGTGTATTGTCTTCATCCTTGGCCACAACAACAACCTTTGGGACAATACCTTTTAATAGACCACGCCAACCTTGGCCTTCGTCCATAAATGACACTGACCTTCAATGTCAAATGTCCAAATATTGCTTGTTCTTGCTATTATTTTAACTGTTATTTTTGAATGGATTGTCTTCGGTCGAACCAGCCGGACAGCCGAACCTCTGTATGCATTGTAGGCATTGTAGGTCAAGCAGTTTTATTCCAGAAAGCATTGGCATCGGTATATATATATATTTAATAGATTGACATAGCTAGATAAGGAGGACATATGTGCATGTATTTCATGTTTTATAAGTGTGTTTATAGTTTATTCTTACATTTTTGTTGTAGCACTGGGGATAAAATTGGTCCTGTTGCGAGATGAGTCATGACGACCCTTATTTATTTTGAAGTCGGTAGAACGTTTTTGTTCTCAGGTGAGCGCTTATAAACCAATGTTCTCTTTTTTTATTTCAGCAACCATGGGCGACGTAAAAGGTCTATTGGAGGCTCTGAAACTGTTGTCACAAGTAGATAAAATGTTTAATGAAATAATACTGTTTTGGGACAACATGTCAGTTTTCCTGAAAAGGCTCTATTACAAAACTGGAGCGGGCAAAAGTTTTCTGAACGCATTAAAGACAAAGCAGTACGCCAGAATGTTTGAAGATACGATTTCAAAAGCAGAAGCAGTAATATATATTTTTTATAAAACTATGCAGTTGATATTTAAAAAAAATGATCTATTTTCTGCATTAATTTAAGATATTCTCACTGACATAATACATGCAACCGTCAATCATTAATAAAAGTTGAAAAATAAGAGCAATCCAGTGTCATTATAAACATATATGATTTTTTTAGAATTCAGACAAATGGGAGTCCATCTCAAGATATAGCAAAAAGTCAAAGTAGAACTTTTGCATTTTTACTCTAAGCGTAATTAATTTATTTTATCAAGCACAGTTATTTTTGAGTCTGTTAAAATATTCAAAACAGCCAAATAATTATTATTAATTCTTATTATAAAATCATTTTTATGAGGTATTTTTTTAGGAATGGGGAAAATTTTCGAGCAATCTGTAGAGAATATGCTAGGCAAACAGACCAAGATACAAGGATGGTATATAAATTTCTATCAACACCTGTTGACCTGATGGATGACCCAGAAAGGCAGTCAAGGATCGGTCAACTTACATACGAAATTGAACAAAACATGCTCCAACTTGAACTCTAGAGATTCAATGGAGAATCAAAGACATTTGTTACTCTTATTTCCTTTAAATTTGTACTAATGACAGTCGTTACTATCTTATTTGCGATATATTTATTTTAACTAGTTGCCATTCATAGATAAAGACATGTGCACTCATGTTATATTTTCATGAATTTTGGTGAATCCAAAATGACGCGGATAAATATGAAAACTACTCACAAAGTAAAGTCAGCCTTGAAACAAAATAATCCACTATTAATTGGAAAAAAACCAGCCACAAATCATGTCACAAATAAACAAATCTGCTTATTTTCTTGTCTATACTTATCATATAACAACAGCATTATTAAGAATATTCCGATTTAAGAATTACTGTGACTTAAATCCGTACGTATCTTTTTTTTATTTTTTGTGTCTGCGTTCGTGTGTGTGCGTTGGTGGGTGCGTGAGTGGGTGATTATTCTTGTAACATTGTTAAAATGCATGACATTTAACTTTCTATCATTTCATATCTAAACCTTTGTTAACATGCACCTTTAGAAAAAGGACAATTTTATTTTAACATATGCTCTTATTTTCATATAAAATGTGCATTGAAATTTGTTTACACCTAGCTGTGAATCTATTATTTAAAATAATTGAACATGCATGTTTCACATGATTTAATATGAAAAGAGTAAATATTTACTTGATGTCTTCTTGAAAGAACAAAATATATGGTTATCATGATTCAATATGAAAAAAACTAGTAACTATTTTATTGATTCAATAATTGAAAATGTTTCTTGAAAGAACAAATTCTATTTTAATCAGATTGACAAAATTTAGTTTTATTCTACTTTAAAGAAAAAAGCATGTTCATAGCAAGAGAAAAACGCATCAAATGAACATTACCTTATTGCTTAATGTAGTTTCTTGTGTGTTGATTATTGTCATTTATATACATATATATTGTAAACGGTATTAGGTAGAATTAAAAGATATATAAATATACTCGAGATACGTACAGCTTGTTTGTGGTACTTCAACTTCGGATCACTCTAAATGTCATATTGTTTTATACAAATGTACTTCATATGCAGTACAAGCTTATGCTAGTGGTTTTATGAGGTTCTATTATCAATTGTCGAAAACAATACTGATTTCTATAGGACAATTTCACAGTTGTCAAATCAATATTGGACAAGAGCCGAGTCTGATGTAGTTTCTGCAGCTGAGTAAGACTCCACTAGAGTAAGTGTGGTTCTCAGCAATGTATAATGACCTCTTTTCAGCTAACCACTATTTTTTGACATTTTGACAGAGACTGTTTCCAGTTTTAGAAGGATTTAATATGGAATTTTTACTCTGAAAAAAGAATATAATGCTAGATGCAGTACGAAATGCGTTAGGTTAAGATTTTTTGGACTCGAGGATCTGCATTTGGTATGGATTTTTCAGACTTTAAGAATTAGAACGATGTTTAATTGATAAGATTGAATCCAATAATGATATTCTATTGGAACATCGCGTGGTGCAGATTTTTGTTTTGTTTTTATAAGGTGTAAAAAATATATGATAAAAGCAACATATAGATAATGTGATTGTGGTTTATTAATGGATATGACAAACAAAATCAATGCCTGCTTTTAAGTTTTAATGAAACAAGTGTCTATATTCCATCCAAAATAAAAGTAAGTTACATCTCTCTTGGGTGTACCTACCCATTTATATTTGAATGATCTAAATGGAACATCATTTTTAGTATACTATTTAGTATCATATTTCAGTTTAAGTATAAACTTTATTTTTTATCTCAAATCACACGGTCTTATCTCAAATTCGACTTGCAAAGCATTATTATGTATCGTCATCCATTGAAGTATGGACTTAAGTTTTCACAAACACTAATGTTATGACATTTATTCGACGTAAACAGTCAAGTTTTTGTAATGATACCCCCGCTGCTTGATGGCGAATCTCATTTGAATTCATTATCATTGAATATGTTATCAATTAATTGTGTCAGTAGAAAATCTTGGCAAATGTAAAATGTTTTTTGTGAACTTTGAAGTCCCGCCTTGCTTCTCCAGAAAAGTTGTAATGCATATTAAAAGTTGTTAGTTTCTTATATTTCCAGTTTCTTATGTATCCAGGGGAGTGAGAAGAATAAACAATTATCAGGTTATAATAATTTTAGAATATTCCAAACCTAGGACACTCGGTTCTATCGCCAAGGCTCGTGTTGGAATTTCCCTATCCTATAACAATTCTTATAGTCACATCTATATAATAGACATGTTCTTTTTTTACGTTTAAATTTAAATAAAGCAGAGTACAGACTAGCCTTCATGTACGTATTTAAATAGCACCCTTATATGCTTTGCCATTATCACGAGCTTGTATTAAATGAAATTGAACCATCGGAAAGGTCACGATGAGCAGCAGAACCTACCAGAGAAAACCGTGTTGGTATTAAGGCAGGCCCCCTCAGCTCCCTCCTGACTTTCTTCTAAGAGCGAGTTAAATGACTTGCATGTTTACTTCCCCGAAGGAAAGGGAGTGATCAATTCAAGTAGCCATTGTACAACGAAAGTGTAGGAAATAGCTTATAGCTTATCTTACTGATAGACATTGCAAACTTATTCCAACTTTTAAAACTTATTGCATCGAATTTTTGAAACAGTACATCGTTAATCTAGCACAACACAATTCGCAAAACATTACATATTTTGAAAAAAATAGTGTTTATAAAAGATTGTGTCGACCACAACATGACTCTAACTTGTCACAGAAGCATGGCCTATAACGACGATGTGTATTGCTATGACTTGACGAGCCCGTAATAATGGTAAAGTATCAATTAAAGTTCCACACCAAAGAGTGTGTTTCTACTGTAAATTTTTGGACATATGTGGTGGAAGAAGTCCTACTGACATGAATATTGGAGCACCGCACAACACTGAATTCTAACATAGATTTTAATCCCATTAGACTGATTATTACTGGCATTGTTTTCTTTTACTTTATAAGTATAATATGTTTTATCTGATGGAAGACTGTTCACTTTCTCTTTCATTAATAAAATATTATTTTATGGAAGACTTGAAGGTAGAAAGTCCAAAATACCAGTAAGATAACTACAAAGGTCACAATAGATTAGCAAGTTGATATTTTTATATATATTTTTGAATTTCGACAAATGCATCAAATGCATAAACCCAACATGTAAATATCTCTCGTCGGTCGACGTTACTGGGAATAAGAAATAAGTCCATCTTACACAGAACACACGGTTTAAACGGTTGACCACCCGTGTAAACCGTACATACAACCGAAATTACCGTGAGTTTAACTGAGTTACACTTGGGCTATTCGTGAAAGCTGTGTATGATTTTTAAAACTTTAAAAAAACTGGTACGGATGAAATGTCCGTGTATGATCGTATAAACGACCGAAAGAGACTGTGTGAGACCGTACGAGACCGTATATACAATCGTATACACTCGAGTGAACCCAACCGTGCCAAGATTGTATATAAATCGTATGGAATCGTTCGAGACCGTCCCCAAGTCCAACATCCAACACCCGATTAACGTCTGAATGACACACGATCACGGTAACTATGATTAACTCGAATGCACACACGCTTTCATACGATCGCCATACGACCAATAAGGTTCAAGTACGAATCACACATGGCAGACACGGTATAGTACGGGTATACACGGTCATATTCATATATCTTCGTGTTTTACAACCATTTAATATTGCGAAAATCAATGCAAGATGCATATCAGCAATTAATATTAGTAGTGGATATGGTTCATATACTGGACAAAAAATCGAATGGTTATCTTCAAGATTTCAGAAAGAGAAAAAATACGTAGTCTAAAACAGAAAGAACATTCTTTAATGTGCAAAACAAATCTTTATAATATCTGTATTGGTTTTCCAGAAATAGGTAATGTGGCAATAATTTTCGAACACCCCTGCTTTGTTTATGTGTTCCTTCTATAGTTTAAAAAATGAAACAATTGGTTTCAGAAATAAAAGTGAAATCTTTGAGGCCTTTTCCTTTGCAACCAAAAACCCTTTGCATGTGCCTCATTGAGGAAGTTGCATGCCAATGTGAAACATACTACTGCCCATGATGCCGTGCCAACATGACACACACAAAAATGCACCACAATTTGACAATTGGCCTCTGAGACCTTAGCCATAGAAAGGGGGACCTGGGCGTGCAACACATCGTCTATTTATATTGGAAATTTGGCTAGGCTAATTGAACATCCCATCATCATTTACTCCGTAAACAAAATGTTTTACAAACATTTGACCCTTGACCTCTAAGTGTGACATTGACCTTGAAGCGAGAATCTGTGTGATTCCCAAGACATCTGGTAAAAGTGAACATTTTTGCCAGGTTATGTGAAAATCCAATCATCAGTGAATGACTTATATTCGAGGCAAGATACATTTTACCAAAATTTGACCTTTGACCTCTAAGTGTGACATTGACCTATTGGCCTTGGACCTTCAAACTTTATATGTAAATGCACCTTCACGAGTTCTACCTACCACATCCATTATCCTGTTTAATGGTCAAAAGGTCAAGGTAACTATGACCAACAAGGGCAAACATATAATCTAAGTGCTTTGACCTAAAGCATTTAAACTTTCTAATATATACACACTTTGGTTCGGTACTGTGACATTGACCTTTGATTTTGGTACTTTAAAATATGTGTGGCAGGCAGTACTTACCATGTCGCATCATCATATGCTGTTTGAAGGTTGTTGGTGTTATCTGTTTGATAATATATATAAATAACAATTAAAGAGACTCGGATACATTGTACATTTGTTAATGAGACAGGAGCAGGCACGGGCGAACTTTGTTCCAGGCATACATCTATAATTAAACTTGTCAGTTGATCGTTATTCATCGTCATGTTGTAAGATAAACTATAATTGATATATGTTGTTTGGATTGTGACTTGTCTGTCGAATTTGGTCGGACACATTGATTGATGGATTCCCTTTTATATATGTTTAAACAGATTATATCAACAATCTTACAACAGCATACGTGGGTGCGCTATGGTAATAAGTCATATCTACAATTCGCGTATTTTTAAATGCGAAACACAAATGTCATTGACTGTTCAAGTTTTGAGTTTTTTTTAGATTAATCTCATTATTGTCAATGAGTTCAGCATGATTGAAATATTTATTGCGAATACATGTATATATTAGTACGCTACCACTATGACGTTTAGCAATTTTATTAAATTTGAGGTGCGGACATTAACAAAAGTTGTATATATCAACATAAGAATAATATCATAATTGATCAGAAAAGAAAAAGATCACTGGCAATTATAAATGAGGATAGTCCATTAATGTTCCACTGAAAACGTTCTCTGTTCGTCTTCCTAGCCTTGTAGGATACCGGTTTCTCCACTGGATGGCAGACCACTCGGTGCAGATATCTGCATCACCACGGAGTTTGATATAGCGGTAGTTACCAGAGTAGGTTCAGTAGTACCATCTATATATACATAAGATGGAGGGATTTGAAATAATTTGGCACAAACGTTCACCATCGTAAGAAGAAGTGCCCGGTATACAGACACATCTCTTATCTTGAATCATAAAGGTCAATGTCAAGTAAGGGTCAACACCAAATGTTGACATTTCAGACGAAGGCTTATGTCCAAATGTGAATTGTGTTAAAACATCGAGGCTTTTGCTTAAATAATAAAGAAGTTAAAACAAATTAGTTATAATCTCTCTAAGTGACCTTGACCTTCAACTCAGGGATGTGGCTGTATATTGCGACACATCGTCTCGTGATGGTGAACATTTGTGCCAAGTTATTTCAAAACCCACTCATTCATATAGAAGTGGACGTTTAACCTCTTGAGCCAATTCATTCAAGTCTTTGTTTCTGTTCTTCGAAATGGAATACATTTAATTTCGTTGACAACAAATTACGTCTTGTATATCAGCATTTGTACCGAAATCTTGACTATCAAATAGTTCTAGTAAATAGAACATTACGTCAGGTTTTCCATAATTGAGCTCATTATTCTTTTGGGGTCTAATCGCGTTAGTATTCCAGTTTTGAGCAATTCGATCAAGGTGTGGTTGAATTAGATCCATGAAGCAAAATAACAGAATGGACTGGGTCGAGGTCATCATATCGTCCAGAATCACGCAAGTCTTTTAAGAAGCTCAACCACCACTGTAAACCTTGTTGTCGCAAAGAGCCCCACCAACGTTCATTTCGCTGATTGGAAGTACTTTACCAGTTATAACACTTCAAACTTGGTTTCAAATACACCGAGATTCTAGGATTTTTATTATATAGACATGAGGTTTTGTTATCAATGCGGCAATTATATAGATTCCTAAAGAAGTTTAACCTAAAACGTCGGGGTTTACAACCCTACAGGCATTGATACCATTCACAAAGAGCTGAATACTTGTGGACAAACTATGGGTTATAGGTTATTGTGGCAACGGCTTCAAATTAATCATAATGTGAAGACAACTCATCAGGAAGTTATGGGGGTAATGAAGATTTTGGATCGTGAGGGCACTCTTCTGATCTGAGAAGAACCCATCGTCTCAAAAGGCGTGTTTATTGTGCGAAAGGTCCAAACTATATTTGGCATTTAGATGGTTATTGCAAGTTAAAACCCTTTGGATTTTGTATCCATGGTATTATTGATAGATTAAGTAGGAGACTGATCTGGCTAGAGTATCGGATAAAACAATAATCCAATACCTCATTTCAAAATAGTATTTTTAAATTCCCTGAAGTCAAGTCAAG